>NW_027192192.1:183050-397246 GCF_041956535.1 Calcarisporiella thermophila
ATATGTTTGGCTATCCCCCATTCAGCCTTGTATCGTCTGTAGGTAAATAAAATAGGAGAGGTAAATGATATAAAAAAAAAATGTATACAAACTAGTCATTACCTTGTGAGGTGGACGATACAGCTTTCAACTCAACTTCCCGAGCAGTTCGCGGTTTGTTGTTATCAAATCTAAAGCCCAATTGTCTCAGAAATTCCCGGGGAAACTTCTCAGAGACTACAGAAAACTGTTTTTTTCTCGCTTCAGGTTTTTCACTGGCTTGCAAAAGTGCAAGTTGTCGAAGGGTATGGTAGTATGAGTTATCCGTGTGCTCTAGTAAATGATGAAATAAAATCATTCCATCTCGTGTATCAAAAAAGAATCTTGCTACTTCGTCTAGCTATTCTTTATAGGTAGAGGAAGAGGAAAAGTCCTCCAAACTCATTTGACTATTCTTCTGCGAAGAGGACAGTAAGAAACGAGACTCAATCTGGGAAATAAAACGAGGAATAGATGTGGAGAGAGCCGACAAGATGAAAATAAAAGCGAGTTATAATTAGAATAAAAAGATGTAAGATTTAATATATGATTTTTAACGAATTCAAAGATGTAGAGCAAAGAAGAGTAAAAATGGTTTCGAGAATAAATATTCTTGAATATATATTGTATTTTTAAGGAAATATTAATACCGTTGCAGAGAGCTCTGAAATGCTGATTCTTCAAAATCTAAATGCGGTATGTCTGATCAAGCTGGGAAACTCCCAGATTTAGAAATAATTTCTAGCTTTTTTTTTTGCTGAAATACAAGCCACATTTTCGAATGAATATACGCGACATTTTCTGCACCAGTTTCTTACGCGTGTATTACTTAGGTTTATATAGGTATGTGTGTCAATTATACAAGTGGCCCAAATAACGTGGTCATCATCAATAGTTTGACCGATATATAAATCCACCTTATTTATAATTTTGTCATTTACATAATACTAGCAATCTTATACTCATTCCATTTTGTGCCATTAATCGATTATAAGTATGGCCGAAGATGACGTGACAGCGGATCCTTCTCCTACGCCAGCATCCGGGAACGATGGTTCGAAACCGTCTGGATTTATTGCTTTAATAAAACCTTTAACCCGCCGTCCTAAGTCTTCCCTCGAACCGCAACCGGATAAACTCCAACTTCTTCAAGCAGAGCTCGCTGCCACTCAAGACCCGAAAAAACGATATGCAATATTAAAGCAGTCTGGTTTAGCGGATTTTGGCCCGTGGTCTCTAAAGGACACCATTTTTGATCCACCAGCCCCTAAGGAAATAAAAAAGGGTGACAAAGAGAATGGCGGGAAGAAACAAAAAGACGACAAGGCCAATACTCCTGCTGCTACGGTTAAACCTCCAGATAATGTATCCTCACTTAATACCCCTCTCGTCAGCATTAGCTGGCAGACTCCACAATCCTATATCTCCCGGTATTACTGGCCATATTATTCTTATTACCCGTATGGCTATATTTGGCCATATAGCTACTATAGTGGTACTTTCTATCCAACCATGAGATACTTGTATCCTGGAGGCTACGGCATCTATGGTGGCATGGGCGGGTATCCATACGGGGTCGGAATGATGCAATATCCATACTATGCATTCATTTAAGTCTTTGTATTTTTTTTTTTGTTCCGTTAACTTTTGATTGCTTTTAAATACTCTCTAATATCTATTTATATCTATTTATTTCCCCCCGATTCTCGCACTGTTATATTTTGAGCTTCTCTCATATATCAAGTTCCTTTTATCTATTCCACTCCTGTTGTATTAAAAATGAAACGGTGATCTTCATTTAAAGCTAGCCAAAATTATTGAGTCCAATTAGGTATGGCAAATAAATAATGACCTAATCAATCAATCAATCAATCAATAAGGTATACCAAAATCGATAAATAATAAGCGTTTGCATGTGTATTATAACAAATAAATACTTTAAATTATTGCAAAAAGATTAGGGGAAGAAAGAGAAGCACGGCTACAGGGTTAGCCTGTGATCATACGCAGAATTAAATAGAGGGTACTGCCGGTAAAACGAATGACTGAAAGCGCAACAACACTCCAGAGGACAAAGGCAAAGTATCTGGGTGTGGATTCTAGGAAAGAATACGAGCGTTTTAGTATGGTGCAAGGTAGTTTCTAGCCGATCCCGAAATCCAGAAAAGGCAGTTAAAACTTACGCGCATTTGGACTGAATTCGGCAGACATCAAATGGATTACCAGCACCACCAGGAGGGCATTGCTTAGAATCCACGCGACAACAAGGCGCGTCCTAAAACCGCGATAGTAGTCCTCCTGCTTCGTTTTCGCATCACGCTTCTGCTTTGGTGCCTCGACCTTATGTTGCAATTCTGTCATTGCTAAATCATAGTCGGCATTGAGATCTTTTTCTTCAGTTGGGATGGCTATTTCAGCAGTTTGGACCCCATTTTCTTGGGACGATTTGACTACGCCAAGATCAGTGGCCACCGTATTGTCTCCTTTTGTGCCCCAGCTAGTTGATAAAGGGTCAACTCCAGCACGTGTTTTCCCAGGAATGTAACTTATCCAATAGCAAATATCTTACCTGACATCGTGGGTGTTACAAAATGCGTATATATTCAGTACATTGATATAGCTCGGCATCATGAACATGTATTGAATAAACGACGTGATCATGTGCCAGGCATCCAAATACAAGAGTGATGAAACAATATACATCAAATAGGTTGCGGCAAAGGAAATAACGATATCACGGAACGTACTATTGCTGAGGAGGGCAAGAGCTTTGGTGAATCCAGCACCTTTTGCATTTTCAACGGCCACGGTCACGCCGACCCAAGTAATATAGATAGATGCGAAAATCATATAGCCCATAATGAAGGCAAAGAATATCATGATCATGGTGTATGCATACTTGGAGCTGTGATAAGCGACAAATAAAATGATGACATGTTACTTAGTTGAATTGCCTTTGCGTCTCTTATAAATCAATAACCATACCCTTGAGGCCTATTACCAAGAGCCATTACAAACTGCACCACAAGCAGTGTTACATATATATACGTCAACACCATCTTAAAACCTAGCGCAACATTCATCGAGAAGGGGCGTTGTTTATCCAAATGGACTAGAGCCTCTGCTAGGGAATAGAATGTGAGGTAGAAATTACCCTAAAAAATGTATCCATACTGTATGTTAGCCCATGAGTTACTTAGGTGAATAAAATATAAATTACCATTCCAAACCATGAAAACAAAAGGGAATAGCATTGGTAAATAAACTCAAAGTAGAGTAAGAATTTACGCAGAACTGAGTGCCGACTTCTATTAATTTGCGCGAAATGGAAAAGGGCATATACGGCAGCGAAAAATGATCCATTTAACCAGCGGCGGCGCTGGGATACAAACTCGGGCACAGTATCTGGCACATCTGTTTCTCCATAGGCACTAGCGACATACTTTAACACCCATGCATCATCTTTCTTTGCGACCAATTCAAAACATAAAATCCGATCTTCGGCCAAATACATGTTGGCCGTAAATACATCTGCATCCCCACCATGCTGTTTTTCTCCCTTGAAGTAGGAATTGAGCGGACCTGCGCCAGTGGTAGGGTCGTTCTGAAGGGCTATATACCGGTAGGCTGAAAAAGCTCCTGGTAGCACCGAGATGTAGCCAAAAACCGACTCAAGGGGTTTGTCGAGGATATTGGACATTTTGTATTCAAAGTTTTGTGCCGCAACCAGCGGATTAATGAGGTTTACTCCCACCGTGCCAGTCATAGCTCGAATCTCACCACAAGCCCCCGCAACATTCGAATTGATATCAAACGCCTATAAAGACGCTATATGTTATTTCTTATCCGCGGGAAAGGACGCGAGAATCAATTCTATACCTCACCTTCCAGAGATGGTATATTGAGGTTGGACCAGGTCTGGTCCCAACATCTAGCAGGACGCATACATTTGGCTGGATGATGGGGCCAAATCCATTGAAAAACCAACGATGTGAGTTGATTTTCTTTTGGTTCTGCTCCTTCAAGCAGAAGATAACCTGCACTGGCACCAAGCCCTTTTCGGCTCCTTTTTTTTTCAATTCTGGATCCAGAGATATCTGGGTGGTGAACTACGGTTGACGAAAAGTGTCAGCTTATTCCAATGCCTATTTGGGTCAAATACAGAAAAGAATACCTCGTAAATATGTGCAGTAACCGGTTTACCATTGACAACGTTCTTCGCCACCCCGTCCTGATATACGCCCATTGCTGAAAGTACATGTAACGTACGAGGGTGGATCTTGCTTCGACCATCGGAGACAATACAAACCACAACCTTTTTCCATCCGTCTTTTCCCCATGTACGGCTTCGATCGCGCGTACAGAGATGTGCAATGTTTTTCATGACTCCGTGCATCGTGCGACAAAAAAGGATCTCATCTTCCTGAATAGGCGAACGTTAAGCAATAATAATGTCAAAATTAGCAAAAATACTCTCACGAATTTGTAACCATTAAAATAGTTGGGCGTACATTATACATAGTCATAACAATAAAGAGCTCAGTACTCCGGCCCATAAGAGGCTGTCTAAGTGAAAAACCTTCCGACTTGAAGTTGTTTGGATCGCAAGTTGCGGCCGTGTAGCGCATGTGCGTGAACTCTTTCTCATTTTTTAAGGGAACGCCATCCAAGTATCTTGAGGGGACTGGGCAGTCAAGCACCAAGTTACCATCCGTCTACCACAGAAGAGGCTTCGATTGTTATATAAAATAGAAGGGAAAATGCTGTAGATATACTATACGTACAAGCTGCACACGTTTAACAGTCCTATGTCGCCTAGGCTGGTGACGCGGCGCGGTACCATAATGCATCATCGGCATCTGCAGCTCGATGTGAGGCTCTTTCGGGCTTTTCTTCTCATTTACTTCCATCCCACCCCCATTTTCATTTCCACTACCAAATGTCCCTTGACGAATTGGCTCCTGCCTATATCCAAGGTGTTCTGAATAATTAGTTGGAGCCCTGCGGAAACTGTACTCGGTTGGCGGAGCTGGCGGATTGTTGTAGACCGCCGGAGGAGGGCTGACTACAGGGTGTGGATATGGGGCATGAGGCTCGTGATATGTAGGAGAAATAGGCTCACTGGAAGGAGATGGTGCCCCGTGCTTTAGAAGAGGATGTCGCATTGAGAATTCGTCATTAGCCATAGGTGTGTAGTCATCATTTGGAGTAGGTACGGGAGGCTGCAAGACCTGAGGGGCGGCCATGTAGTGGGAATGGCCCTCAGGATAATGGGGCTGGCTGGGATTCCGATACATGATGTAGGTGCCGAGAGAAGAGAACGCGAGAAAGAGTCGGGGAGGAGTAGAGCTTAAGCGAAAATAAAGTAAGGTCGTACAGGTGCTTAAAAAAGAAAATGTGCAGAGCCTCAGCAACTGTGCTGAAATTTTTTTTTTCCGTTTTGCAGCCACGCTCGAAGTGAAAAATTGGGCTGAGGCCTCTATGCTCAAGGTTGCCTTCTTATTTCCCTCTAGCCCGTGGTATCATGTTTCCTAACCCATGCCGTCCCTTCAATTTGTTATATCTTCTGTCCCTATAATGAGTCCCTCGTCCTCTATATGGTGGCATATCTGATGGGAGCCTATTTTGTTTTGTACAATATTGGTAGGGATGAATTTTCTCTCCAGGTTAGCAAATTTAACTCTAATAAGTGCTTTCCCAATGGCCATTGCCGGCTTACAACTGAGTATTTGGAGACGTGCCTTCTTATTGAAGTCAATAAAATCAAAGGTGCTGGTTCATAGTTTTCAATCTCCCAAGAACTAGGATTCCCAAAATTAAATAGGCATAAAAAGCCTACTTTCAGAAGAGTCTGAAGAGCAATAAAATAGATCGAACCAAAAAATTACTGTTATTCGAATCACAACTGATATTGTTTCTCGAAGAGATACAGAAAAGATCGCCATCAGCAACTATAGAGCTTTGCCTTTGAATTATTTCATATTTCTTTCACATAATGGCTTCTGCGGAACGACAATCTACTTTATTTCGCCACTCTTTTTGGCCACGCAGTGCTCACAATCCACATGACTTCTCTACAGGGTTACAGGCTCTCCACACGCGTCTCGATCAATTATATGGAGAAATCGCTGTTATAGCTAATTACTTCCTTGCCTACGCAAATGCTGAGGAATCACATTCTACACGTCTACTCTCAATTCACACCAATCCTACCCCCATCTCTTCCTCGGCTGCAATTTTGGCCACTCTTTCACCAACCCCTGTGCGTAAATTTGCAAAGAATCCTTCAGAAGAGACAACAGTACAACGTGGATTCGATTTAATAAGGAAAGAACTGGAGCAAGAAGCACAAGAGCGCCAAAAGTTAGCAAAAGAGCTTGCAGATAGAGTAGCAAAACCACTTGAAAGATTTACGGAGGAATATCGAAGAAAAGTGAGGGTTGGACGTGAGAGAGTCGAGTTGAAGGTGAAAATATTTGCCAAAATACTCCGTGATGTAACTAAGACCAAGTCCCAGTATGAAACAAAATGTCGCTCTCTTGAGGAAGCACGCGAGCTAAAGGCCACTGACTTGAACATTTCGTCGGCTCCGTCTTCTTTGAATAAGCAAGAGGGCATTAAAATTGACTCTTGGGCTATAACGCGCATGCAATCAGAACTCCCCGCGCATGACAAGAAGTTTCCCTTGCTTGGTACATACCGTGGCGTACACACCGGCGAAGATATTGTTAAGTGGCTATGCACTAACCATCCATCATGCAAGCTACCAGCTGATGCAGAGAAGTTTGGGCAAACCCTAGTGCAACAAGGGCATTTGCGACGAGTAGGCCAAATTGGAAATAGCTTTGTTGGGAGTGACGAGGCGTTCTACCTCTGGCGGGAGAAGAGTGAGGGTGGAGTAGGTGCTGGGATGGGAAAGGCGCTTGCAAACATTTGGGCAGGGGCTGAAAATATTACGAATGCTGCATCCTCAAATAGTAGTATAGCACTCACAGGCGGAATGGGGCTCGAGGATCATGTGAAAAAACTGGAGTCAGAAGTTGCCCATGCTGATACCGCTTACCTCTCTGCGGTTCGAAAGGCTGATTTAGCGCGGCAGGAAGTGGAGCAACTTCTTTTTGAGCATTTTGATGAAATGGAAAATCTGGAGATGGACCGTGTGGATGCCATTCGGTTGGCATACAACTGTTTGGCCGAAGTCATTGCCAACTCTGCCCCCAATGTTAAAGAGATAGGTGAGCGGCTGGGGGTGATACACGAAACATTGAAGCCGCTGCAGGATGTTCGATATTCTGTAGATCGATGCAGAACAGGAACCTACACACCCCAGCCCATTATTTATGAGAATTTTTACCATGGAAAGGCACAGGGTTAGTATAGAGCCTTATTTAAGTTCTCTGTGTTGTTCCCTCTTCTCGGCAATGCCATTGCTGATAAAATTCTGTATCTCTAGACCAGATTTTCGGTGTCCCTATCGAAGAATTGTCTAGAGAGGAAAAAAATGACGTGCCACATTTAGTAGCAACCTGTTTAAAGTTAATCGAAGACGGGTCTGCGGAGCTACCGGTGGAAGGTAAGTTTCCGTGCATATATATACGTAGTTCATTCATCACGTAAGAGCCTATATTCTAGATAAACTCAACATTTGGACACACGATCCTCCGCTCTCTGATATATTCCCTCTGCGTAATGCCGTTAATGATCCCGCGAATTTTTCTGTGGATACGCTCCGTAATCAAGCATTGCCGCTTGTGGCAGCCCTTCTGCGCACATACTTTGCAGAGCTGCCCGAATGTCTTTTCACTACGGAACTCTATGACGCTCTGCACACACTATACCTTACCGGAGACGCGCAAAACGGTGGTGTGCGTATGAAATCGGTTGCCAATTTGCTTGCAACGCTTCCAACCACTTCATTTACTACGCTTGAAAAATTTCTTGCAAGATTAAATGCTCTCTACATTGAGTCACAAGACCGAAACAATTCTGGGACCGTATCAAAAGGAGAAGACTGGGCTAGCAATGTAGCTAAATTGTGGGCGCCTGCCCTTTTACGTACTCATACGGAGGGTCCTCGCAGTTTTGACAATCGCCATCCCCCTCGCGTCATCCACGACCTTATCTTATGTCACGACGAGATTTTCACCGAGGAAACGCGGAAAGCTCTCTATAAAAACTCCATGAGATTACCGCTCCAAACTAAACCAGCCACAATAGAGGATGAGGTGAAAAAACGAAACTCGTCTGAACAAGGGAGGGCGACACCTGAGAAGCATGAAAATAGACAAGGAGAAGTCCTATTTACACTTTCGCCTGTGGAAGGGAGTGGGAAAGGGTGGCCACGCGATGAGAAAGATAACGAGAAAGATAAAAAGGAGAATGACGTGATAATTGAGAGGGAAATAGGTAAAAGTCAGGCTGAAGAGAAAAGTGGAGAGAGAAATCGAAGCGTAGAAAGCACATCCAACCAAGAAAAGCGAGAAGAGCTAGCAGTGAACCATAAAGCGCATGCAAATGAAGAGAATAATAGCGATGATGATGATATAGACCCTTTTTTTAAAGATTGAATAGTTTTGTGTCATGCTAGATTATTATTTGCTTACTATATAATTTATTTACGACGAGCAATTGTTCACTAGTTTTTATCTCTCTAGTCTTCTTTCCCCGTTGTTTTTATTTCTTTTTCGTCATTAGATAAAGATTCATGGTCAGATGCAGGATGCCAAAATTACGAAATTTCAACCGACTTGTCCAATTTGCCACCAGTTACTCGTCCACGTGAGCTACAACTTTTTGTAAAACCTGGTGCAGTAGTCTTAATTTTATCTTCACTTAATCTTTATACAATGAACTTGCATCGCGCTCAATCACCATATGATGTCCCGGGCCTTTTATACGCGGGCTTCAATCAAGATCATGGCTGCTTTTCACTAGGTCTCGAAAACGGATTTCGAATCTTCAACTGCGATCCGCTAAAAGAAAAGATGCGAAAAGGTTCATTACTAAATTACTTCTTTTTTTCCCGCCTTGATTAGATGAATTGCTGACTTGAAGATTTTGTAGACTTTGAGGATGGAGGGATAGGAATCGTAGAGATGTTGTTTCGCACCAACTACTTGGCCCTAGTGGGAGGAGGAAAAAACCCGAAATATCCACCAAACAAGGTGGTCATTTGGGACGATTTGAAGAACAAAGCCGTGGTAGAGTTGGAGTTCAGAAGTGAAGTTAAGAATGTGAAGCTGCGGAGAGATCGGTAAGTGTCCTCTACCGCTTGAAGAAAACGATATAATACTAATTGACTCCCTTCGCAGGATTGTGGTAGTTTTAGTAAATAAGGTAATAGTGTATCTCTTTAGCCCAACGCCACAGAAGCTGCATGTATTTGAAACGGTTGACAATGAAAAAGGTGATAACACAGAGGCTACTTTCTGGCCTATTCTCTCCGCTTTTACTGAGCTATCCTATGTATACATGCTAGGACTTGCCGCACTCTCCTCCAACTCTAACGCCTCCATACTCGCCTTTCCCGGTCGCCAACGAGGCCATATTCAGATTGTCAATCTTTATTCCGCATTTCCTACCACAACTGTCACTGCGTCTCACCCTCCGCGGTCACCCGCCTCCACAACAAACTCTGCAAACAAATTCTCCGAATTGAAGACCACGGTAACCACACCCAATGTCAGCATTATTGCAGCGCACACTGGAAGGCTAAGTTGTCTGGCAGTCAGCCAGGATGGAACTAAATGTGCGAGTGCCAGTGAGAAGGGAACGTTGATCAGAGTGTTTGATACAGCATCTGGAAAATTACTCAATGAACTTCGGAGAGGTGTGGACCGGGCAGAAATCTATAGGTCTGTTGCCATCATTGCGCGTAACTTGTACTAGATTGTTCATCTTTCTCTTCTTTATTTTAACAATGTAGCATTGCCTTCAATCCCGAAGCAACACGGCTCTGTGTTTCATCTGATAAGGGCACTGTCCACGTCTTCAACCTCGATCCAAGCGTAACCACCGATGTGGAGCTTGAGGCTGCTGGACAGGGTGGTAGCGGCGGACCTCACTATGGCGAAATTGCCGTCAATAATCCGATTCTAAATCCCTCGCCAAGTGGGAATCGACAATCCAGGTATTGTATTCTGTACCCTAGCAGATTCATCCCAAAATGACATAACCACTCCTCTCCCGGTATGTAGTTTGTCCTTTATGAAAGATCTTTTACCAAAGTACTTTTCCTCTGAATGGAGCTTCGCCCATTTTCGAATCCACACGGATTGTCGCTGCATATGTGGATGGGGTTCCGAGAGAAACTCGGTCATAGTGGTGTGTGCGGATGGGAGCTGCTACAAATTCTATTTTGATCCTCGGAAAGGTGGTGAGGGAGTTAGAGATAGCTACATGAAATTCTTGACTGGTGTCGATGATTAATTTTCTTATTTAATTCCTAAATGTATACAACCATGCAAATATTTTAAATTTCTTTTAGTAAAAAAGCCATCTCACTGATTATTCTTCACCTACTTTCTTCCCTCTCTTCGTCTACTTCTACTTCTACTTTTCTTTCACATTTCCCCTTATATCCCTATTCATTCTTACGAAATATATGCATCGACTAGAGAGGCTGCCCCTTCCCTAGACAAACCCACGATTGAATCATTGATAACCATATTAGAGCAATGTGACTGCTCTTGTCCCATAATTTCAATATCAGTGTGGCAGAACCTTAGGCTGTTCAAATAAGCGGAGTGTCAGAAACAAAGGTTGTGTTGATACGAGTCGAGAGATGGTTGGCACATCCTCTTGAGAAGAACGGAGCTGCGCTTTATGCGCTAAATCAACACACTCGTTGTGTTAAAGGGCATAGTCGTCTTAGGACGGCATCTTTAACAGTTTTTTCCTCTCTACCAGGGTTGAAGTTGATAATTCACAGCTTTTACAAATTCAAACGATTTGGAATATATTGCTTCCATAGGTTTTGTCGCCCTCTTTTTTTTTGGAGTAGGTGAATTTTTTTGTTATATATAATTATTATCGAGGAATGGATAGAATATAGGCCATTTCCTTCACTTCAAAGTGGCTGTAATAGAAGTTATTGGCATTGGCAGCCATTCTTACTCAATAGTGAAGGAATCTCCATGGCAAACGCAAGTGGTGAGCATATCAGTAGGCTTTAACAATGGGCATTTCAAACATGAGTTGAAGAGCTAAGCCCTCCCTAAGAGATCACAAAGGGTAGGGAGATAAGCATTTATAGGCAAATATTTTCATTCAATTTTTTTCTATTCTACTTTTTTGGACGCTCTTAATCTGGGCAGTATTGTTCAAGGATGCCAAGCTCGAAGCAGGTTGAGGGTAGCCAGAAATTGTGACCGATTTTCCAAAATAAATCCGTTTACAGCACACGCGTCACTTTCCGTTCCATTTGACATTCCATGCAATGACCAGAGCCATGGTTTATCTTCGAACCAACCACCTAACATTACGACTCCTTCCTACATATACCTATCCCTCCTCTCCAAATGCTCGCCTAAGTCTACTGCTGAGATGCCGTCCACAATCTTTCGCCACCTCTCTACCAAAATTCTCCTACGCCTCTTTCTCGACCTCACGTCCCCCCTCTCCTCCCGAGAGCCAGGGTGAGAGGAGAGCAACTCAACCACAGAATGAACCCATTATTCTCGAAGAGCTCCTCTATGGTCGAACTCGTATCTATACTAGCCTACCGCCACGCCCAACCTCTCCCACTCATTCGAAAACCTCCCCTTCCATTCCCCTCACTTCTAGTCGCAAGAAATCGTCGCCATTACCCTGGTATTGGCGCAAACCGGAAGCTGCTGCCACAGCGACAACAACGCAAGCTGGGGATGAGAGAAATAAAAAGTGGTTTGGCGGATTCGGGAGCATGAAGCAAAGCTTAAGCGCTATGTTCTTGCCAGTTGGGTACCCCGAGACGGTTCATGAATGCTACAAGAAATTCCACTTATGGCAGGCGTCCGAAACTTTTGTTGGTAGCGCGGTAATTTATCTTTTTTTTTTCGCTTTATAGTTATGAATGGCCGCTTTACTCTGTTCAAGTATACAGGTGGGTGTGCTGTGCTCTCAGGCAATGTTAGCCTCCCTTGGGCTTGGAGAGGAAGCAGCAACAGGAGGAGCTGTTGCGATTCAGTGGTAAGGCTTGATGCTGCCCATTATGTTATCTGCAGCTTTTGAATAATGGAATACTGATTACTATGATCCTGTCCTATTAGGGTGCTTAAGGATGGTTTTGGTGAGGTTGGCAAGCTCTTTTTCATCAAGCGCTTCGCCTTTTCTTTTGACTCCCACCCCAAGACTTGGAAATTTGTCAGTGAAATATTTTCCCTGGTGGGCTCGTTTCTTCAACTCTGTACCTCTATCGCACCCACCAAATACTTTCTCCCGCTGGCGAGTCTAGGCAACGCATGCGAATCCATCCACTATAGTGTGTGGGGAGCCAGCCATATGACTTTCACGCGCAACTTTGCAGTAGGTATCTCTTTGATTAGCGACGCCATCTTCCCTTGAAGCTGAAATCCTTTATGCTGGCGAAAATAGTTGGCGGGAAATGTAGGAGACGTTGTGGCCAAAACCGATGCACAGACATCGCTGGCGCATCTTGTCGGCATGTTGTCCGGGGTCGGCCTTATCACCATTTCGCATGACCCCTCCTTCCTCTTTGCCTGCTATGCCGCTCTTGCCCCACTAAATCTTTACTCCACCGTCTCTCTATTGAATTCGGCGAACTTTGAAATTTTGAACCAGGCCAAACTCACCTTGATCGCAAGGCAATACATCGACACCGAAACGGTGCCTACCATGCAGGAGCTGAAGGATCGGGAGATTGGGTTCGGAGAGTGGATTAAACCAGGAAAGGGAGCCATGGATGTAAGACTCCAGTTGGGGGTCATGGGGACCGAGGCGTTTGGGAACGTGGAGGAGATCTTGCGTTGCATCGAGGTTTTCAAGGTAAGGAGTTTTCCTACCCATGTCAATTCATCTCCTAATATTTGGCACACCCTTTTCTAGAAAGAGAACTACCTTCTGAATTATCACAAAAACACCTTCTCCGTACTCTTTCACGCCGATGCCGAGTCGAACGACGTTATCCGTGCGATTCTGCACGCCGTGAAGTTCCATGACTTGCTTTTCCGTCGCCCGGATGCCAAAGTTAGCCCGGTACAGAGAGCGCTGGAGGACGAGGAGGAGATGAGGCGGCTACTGGAGGAGAGTTTACAGTGGACACGGAAAATGTATCCGCAGTTTGTCGCAGAGCTTGACCAGAAAGACTGGCAGTCGGACATGGTGTTCTGGAAGGATCGTGGGTTTAGAGTACAGTGGGCACGGGATGAACCACAGGTGACAAAAGACTGAGGAAGTTGAAGTCCTGCTCGGTGCGCGGGGACAGAATGGCCGTGCATTTCTTATTGTTGTGTGTATACCTTTCACTCCGGCAGTTTTTATTTATACATATATACATGCTTTCTTCTCATGACTTGCCCATTGTATAGCAAAATATGTTATAGAATATAATTCACTTTACAGTAATAATTTCAGAGATAGCTCAAAAGTTTGAGGACATCTAATGATAGATGGTTTGATTTGGTATTTCTAGAAGATGGCTAGGACGATTTATTGAATACCGCCTACGGGTGCAATTGGAAAGAAAACAAAATGGACTTTGCTAAGATTCTCGATACAGTGCCAAAAAACATCTTTTTTGCGAAAAAGATATCAAAAGAGGGGAAATATATCTAGACTTCGGCTGCTGGCGGTATTCGACTAAGTAACAGATTTCCAGACAAACAATTCCGTGCAAATACGTCGCTCTGACGGGAAAAAGCATCGCCACAGCTTCACCCTGTTTTCTCTTTAATTGTGGCTCCTGTCAATGTGAATTTGCAATGACAGGGTCGACGTGAACTCCTTTCCACATACATGACATTTGTACGTGCCCGAATGCATGACTTGATGACTTGATTGAATAAATGAAAATGGGTTGAGAGGATAGAAGAAAGTCTGGTGTTAGTGAGAGGAGAGGGGAAGAAAAAGAGAAACGATTCATGGCGAGATGGTTAAATACTTACGCGTAAATAGAGTTATCCCCAAGAAAGTTTATTAAAGGAGAAAGGATCCGGTTTCATGCCAGTGAATTCAAGGATGTAGGTATGACTGATATCGTTGTAAGAGTGGCAATACTTTACATACTTCAGGGAGAAAACAATTAACCGGCGAGCTCATCTCGGACGATTGAGTAATGGAACCCTTGCAGCATCCTTCTCAGCTTGGTTGAGTGGTAGAAAGAGTGAGGATGGCATGCGCTTGCATTTCCAAACAACGCGTACAACCACCATATCCAGATAGATTTCTTTCCAAATACTTATTGGCCCCGTGGCGCCCTAAAGCTGAGAGGTGCCGCGTTTCTCTGAAGGTTTAGTATTAAGTTTCAATAGACAAATCAATCCTCTCTGGCTTTGGCTTTGATCAGACGGAGGTTCGCCACGAGTCCATCTCCCTACTAGTAGTCCTTGGGCGACTGAGACACAGATGACAGGTTACTCGCCTTGCTACAATGATAAGATTTTATCCACCGTGGAATTCTATCGTTCCATTCTTAGTATCTACGGCGAAATTGAGTTTTGTGGACCAACTAGTGCATGCTGGGGGAAAAGCAGCGATGAACTGCTTTACACTAGCTGCTTTATACAAGCGCTCGGCTTGTTTGGCGGAAAAGAGATATTTTGACTTTCGGTTTTTCCATATTGAAGGCGCCGTTTGTGCTGAGTAACGCGAAAATATAGGTAGTATATAGGATGTGATTTTCTGAAGACTTGGAGATAGAGTTTTTACTGACTCGTATATCGCGTCCCAAGGTTTATAAAATTTGATCACATACCTATCCTAACATATTGCCAGAGAGTAGCTTACCTTAGGAAACACTCTAGGATTCACTTTGGAAACGGATCCATTCCTTATCACCTATTGTCAATGACATCCCGACCCTGATAGTTTAATTGTTGAACGAACATGGCGACCGGTTCCAACAAAGACAGATGTCCTCGAGGAGAGAAAAAGGTAAAACAAGGAAGGGAATAGCGTACATTGCCCCGGGTTATTTGTGCTCTAAAAAAATCCAGTGTTTATGAAGGACGAATCATTGTGGTAGGAAGGTGTTCCACTTTATACATATCACAAAATATTGACAAAGCCTGGGCTGATGTTGACGTTCGATCAGAGGTACGGAGGGTCGCCATTAGTGGCCGGCCTTTTCATCATTAGAGAAATAGGCTTGGAAAACTTGAGTTTAATTTACTTCTTTCTCATCGCGAGGAGGCTTTCTATCATTATGCAGTGGTCGCTGGAATATTAATCCACGAGAGGCGATCCTCATCGAACTGCGCTCAACCGAAAACAAACTTTAAACGTTCATTATTTATGGGCAACGCTTGGTGCATTCTCTCCATCTTTTTTTTTTCTTCTCTTCCTCCCCCCAGCCTTTGCTTTTCTGTTTATTCTCCCCTAACCGATAGCAGGTTCTCTTTACAATCATGTGGAGGTGCGAATATTGTGGTGCTACCTTCTCCCGCTCCGGGGAACTTCAGCAGCACCTCGCGAGAGTCCATCTTATTCATAACCGCGAAGATGTCTGTAACCCAGTCCCATCAAGATAAAACAAACTACTCTCTCCTCACTGCTTTCTAGGAAAAGACAGATATCGAATAAATTAGGCTATTAGCCCAATTTCTTATCTATTGATCTGACTTCTTACTCTGTTTCCAGTCGGATGGTTCATTATCCATTTTTTTTCTCCCATTCTCACTTTACTTGACACACATGGTATGGATTGAATTTTTCTTCTGTTATCTCTCCCCCTTCTCTTTCATATGTATTATCCTCTAAGCAGATGAGAAAATTTATGCGCAATTTTATACTTCTTTATTTTCGTCATGAGGCAACATCGAAATGCTTTGTTTAAGGCCATGCAAAATGCTTGTTGTTTTCATTAATCGTCATCCCTCTAACCTAATATGAGATTTTATTTTTTTCGGAGTTATCCAAGGGGTTTTGTGAGGTATCCCTATCTAAGCTACATGATCTTTGGATTCTCGATAAAATGCAGAAGGATTTATCTGAGGTTTGGCCAACTGTATATTCAAGAAATGTTACCTTTTTTGAAAAAAACATCCCAATACTCTTCCTGAATAACTAGCCCAATCTAAACAGTATCATTCGCAGAATACTCCTTCCATCATTTAGCCAAATCTCTTAATCCAGTGTCCAAACCATGCCGATGGCTATTTTTTACTCTCACCTATTCCAATAACAAAATAGCTCGCCCCCGCTACTAAGTCTATTACCGCTATTTGGCCTTCTTAAATTTGCAAAGTTTTCATACAGAGCCAAAAGGGAGCTATTTGTGGCCCGAAAGGGTCTGGAACTGGAGTTCTACTGGTAATTAGATCCCCGTTATAATTAAATTTTAAACTCGCCCGACCTATATGAAATGGGGATGAAAAATGAAAAACACTAAATAGAGCCAACCTACTAGCACCCTGACCTAGCCCAATAGAATCGCTCATCTTTGTGTCTTTTTAGGTTGGCCAGTTAGAGGAGAGATGGCGAGGCGTTCATATGCGTATCTTCGCTGCTTGTGACCATCAATAAATAGGGTGTGTTGCGCTTTCGATGCATGAGTCGACGATTGTTTTTCTCCGCCTTGCAGTCCTGCTAATTCCATTTAACGTCATTTCTTGAGAGCCCCTGCATAGTTGGTTTAATGCCAGCAGACCCCAAGGTTCGCTTTTCTCTTGTCTATTCTCTAAAAAAAAAGTCCTTGGCTTCTTTTACCGGCATTTCAATTCATAGTTGCCAATTTGGGAGTCTTCATTTGGCCTGGATCCCTCCAGGATTCGAATTTCCTAATGAGCCCCATTAAACTCTCCTTTTAAATTGAAACCGACTTGGTCGGTGCAAAGGAGATCCTCGCTCAATGATTTCCTTCCTTACCTCTTCTCTAGAACAACACTATTTTTATCATCATTCAGCGCTATCAAGAACATACAGAAGCAATATACAGACAAATGATAAAAATAAACGCAGTGCTTGAGATGAATATCTTCCATACTCTGATAAAATATAATAAATTAAAAACAAAATAAGAACATATTGTGGAGGGAAGGGGAGGAAAGAGAAATAAACACAGCGTAAGAAGAAAGCATCAACAGGGGGATGAATGGGGGTTAGCCTAATAGTAGTGTCGACAAGGTTGCCAGGCTCCAGCCTATCCAGCGGGGGATATCGGGCCTAGCGGTCGCACTCAAGATCTCCTTCATTCGGGCCGCCTTCATCCGCCTATCCAGCCATTCCTCCTCCGTGGGCGGCTTCTCCACCAACAGGGTTGAATTACTGTCTATCATTATGGTGCACACCCGCACCGGCGGTCCAGAGCAAGGATAGGTCTCGTTGCCAAGCGCCCGGACGGTATAGTTTCCAGGCTCTAGGTGTTCGGGTAGGCGGAACGTCCCATTGCCCGCCCGAGTTTCATTCCAGTCGGAGCGGGTTGCGTTGGCCAGGTTGTCCGCAATCACGCGCCCATTCTTATCGATGATTTGAATCTTGATCGAGTGGAGCATGGCCATGTCTTGGTATCGAACTAGAATGGTGAAAACTCATCAGTGTAACATAAACACACCAACCCATTACAATGGACTTTACCAGTGTAGTTGAAGGGGATAATGCCGCCAGCGGTTGCCATGGCCGCCTTCTCAGTAGGTATCTCGAAGAGAATAGCGTCTAGAATAGAAACAGAAACGAACAATTGGATCAATAACACAGCCAGTCAATGGGCTGTTTTTTCTGGTTGAATCTCTCCCACAAACGCCAAATGAACCTACCTCCCCGCACGACTGGTGAAAACACCAAACTTCCCACAATAAAACTAGTTAGCTTTCGGAACTTCATGTTTTTTTCAACAACAAAAATCGTGTAGTATAGAGGCTAGATATAGGTAGTATAGATAGAGATGGGTGGAATAGATAGGTGGGTAGAAGTTGGCAAAGAGGGTGAGCCTGACAGGGCTGGGAGGGCTGGGAGGGCACTTGCAGTGAAAAGATTGATGTGAAAAGAGAAATAGAAGATGAGGAAAAATAAAAGACAAAGAAGAAGAACCGTTCGATCTAACGATTGATTTTTATTTTCGAGGAACCGGTAGACTTTCAAATCTAACGTCAAGTTACAAAAAATTCAAATATGGCAGGTGAAATTGAGAAATGGATTGGCCCGTTGGGATTTCCACCTGTCGTGCACATTTCAAGAAAACCTATTTTTATTCACGTCGCTAACGTAATAGAAATGAAAAAAGCATGCATGCTCAAATAAAAGAGGAAATAGGGGGGAAGAATAAAGAACAGAGAAAAGAATGCCAAGAAAAAAGAAGATTTTGGAATATGAAAAGGCAGAGGCCCTTTTGATTAAGTTGGCTTGTAAAAAATATATATATTCAAGACGTTTACCCATACAACATGAACCAGAACTAAGAAAGAAAAAAAAAGAAAAAAAAAGCGAGAGGAAGACGAAAAACTATCAGGCTGATAGGACGCTGGCTTTTCTTCGATTTTTTTTATGACGACACTTTTTCTAAGACCGCGCTAGGCTGCATTTCTTCTTGGGCGGCGCATAAGAATGTCAACTTGCGGAGACGAGCGAGATTTAGCCAAGAAGGGAGGTATTTTTCGGGGGTGCGAGCGATGCGCTGCTCTGGAATCTCAAACGGCATCGATGGTTCTTCCAGAGGAATTGTATCGAGTAGAAGTGCGTCGCTCTTATCCGATGAATTGACTCGGGTGGCCACCGCCTTTAGGATTTCCGAGCTGATTGGATTCTATCATTAGCCCAGAGATCAGTATCGTTGTTGCTTTTCGTCTGTTTTCCATTCTCCAAAAGACATGTAAATTCGCTTTTACCTCATAGTCTGCCACATGATAATGGGAAATCAACTTTTGGATCTGCATCGGGGTGAGGATCCAGCAAACGTCGTAGATGATCTCGAGGTCTTGGAGGGTTGCTTTCTTGAGCTGCAACAGTTTTGTTGCTTGCATCAGATGCTCAAGTTGGACGGTGCCTTCATGCATCCCATGGCTCTTACACCACTCCTCAATACGTGTAATGTTGTATTGGATTTGCATGGCTGGAAGAGAAATATAAGGAAAAAAATGTATCAGTCCAAGGAAGTCCGCGTAGAGCAAGCTCCTCCGAAAACGAAAACACCAGCTGCTTGCGGCAGTGGGCGAACTTACCCCGCTTCCACGAGCAAAAGTTCTTGCGCATCAACAGATCGTTGAACCCGGCCACTCCAATCAATCGCAGAAGCTCGCCGAGCACCTGCTGAATGATCCCGGGTTCGAGGTAGTAGCATTTCATGGCCCTCCACAGTCGGTTCAAAAAGTTCAACAGATCATCCATCTTAAAGGTGGGTTGCGTCGAGCCGCCCGACAAAAGCTTGTTGAGGAAACGACCGCCCGAATCGTTTGTGATGAACCCGGGCAGCGACTGGTTCTCGATGACGGCCGGAATGACCATCTTGTTCAGCCGCTTCTTGAGCTCTTTGAGCCACGCGTGATAGATGTTGTCCTCCAGGCACTGCATCTCATACTTGACGGTGGAGATGAGCTTCTCGAAGTCGTGCCATCCGAACGCACGCATTCCCGACACGGCAGAAAGACTCGCCTGGTGCTGCAGCTCCTCCTCCGATGCACAGATAAGGGAGTAAAGCTCGTGCGTGTTGGAGAGCCAGTATGCGCAAGGGACCACCGCCTCGTCTCCCTGGTAGGTCTGGACAATATCACACGCAGAGGCATCAGCAAGGGAGTTAGCCGGACATGGTATAAGAAAAGCAAATAAACCACACATAGACCGCTTACCAGGCACTGCATCTGAATGGTGTCCATCACGTTGAAGAGTAGTTTCTCCGATTCCTGCAGGAACCCAAGGCGCCACATCTGGGTCACCGCCAGGCCAATAACATGGGCCGGGAACAACACCTCCTTTATTGAGGCGGGGCTTTGCACGCTCGGCATTGGGATCTTCAGGGTCCGAATCAGACCCTCCAGAATCTCGCCACGCAATGGCTCCTCCTCCTCGAGCAGGCGGATAATCTCGTCCTCTGGGTTGCCGTCCATGGGCTCGAGGGGGGAGCGTCGGCCCGCCGGGCGCAAGATCTTACTCATGTCCAAGTGGTCAAATGAGGTCGACACGTGCTTCGGATTGAACGCCGACTCCTTAATGACAAACTCCATGGAGGTGCGAGGCTTGCTGCCCTTGGAGATCTCGTACGGCTCGGCGGAGCTGTTACGACGCGGTCGTCGCGGAGCCGGGGGCAAGTTGCCGGTAGGGGACTTGCCACGCACCTGGGTCCCATTGGTGGTCACCCCGTAAGACGGGGTCTCCTTGAGCAAGAACCCATTCTCGTAGCGACTCTCCAAAATCGCCGCCGCATTGGCAACCGCCGACGACCGCAACTCGTCTGGGTAGAGTACGTTTGAGTTGGCTCGACGAGGCGGAGCATGGGATTTGGTCGCAAGCTCGGCTTTGAGGTGAGCCAGCTCTTTTTGCAGAGCGGCAATCTTGGTCGCATTGTCGGCGCCGCGCTCTTGCTGCCTCTGGTGCATCTGCTGTTCCTGGGCTTTGCGGATCTTTTCGAGCTCGTCGCGGAGCTTTGAATGCTCGGAGTTGAGCTGTGCGATCTGCTCTTCCTGCGCACGGATGCGCCCAAGCGACTCCTGGTAACTTGTATGCAATTGCTCCTTTTCCGCGCGTAGGGTCTCCCATTCTCCCCGCGGCACCGTCTTCTTTTGCATCGTTTGTTCGAGCTCCTTGGTGCGGGCGTCGAGGCGTTCGCACTTCTCGGCCCAGGACTGCACCTGTGCTTCGAGAACCCCGGCGCGCTTCGCCAGCTCCAGCTTCTTCTCCCGCTCTACGGTGAGCAGCTGGGTCAGCTCGACCACCTTGTTCTCGAGGTGGTACTTGACCTCTTTGTAGTGGTTGACGGACCGCGCCTCCTGCTTCAACTGTTTGAGCTGCTTTCGTGCCTGGTATCGACGGATGCACGACTGGGCAAGCACGATCTGCTTTCGCGTGCGCTGGTAGTCTCTTCGGGACAGGTAGCCGCGGAAAACGCGCTGGATCTTGGAGGCAGCTCGTTGTCGGTTGAGGTGCATATATTGCAAGCGAGCCGCCCGACCTCGAGCCAAACTTTGAATCCGGATAATGGCCAGTTTGGTGCGAGTATAACGCTTGCGAGCCGCATATCCCCTCCAGACCTTTTGAATCTTGATCGCCGCACGTTCTTCCCGCATCGCTCTCGCCTTGCGCTGGGCAATGATCCGACGAGTAAGGCGTTGCAACCGTATTGTTGCCTCTCGCATCTTGGTATAATGCCGATGACATAGATATCTGCGCACGTTCTTTTGAATAACGGTGGCACACATGTGCAAGCGCTCGGAGCGATACCGCTCTAGGGCCGCGAGCTGCCCAGCCCGGAAAAAGAGCTTTGTGGCACCGACTTGATATTTGTCGCGATCATGGATCATGGCGTCCAGGATGGTGGTGCACAATTGCCGGATATCGCGGGTCCAATGCTCCGAGTTGACGAGCATGTAGTAGCGGTCGGCAAACTCTTCAAAGGTCCACCGCGACGGGTAACCTGCACAACTAATGCGAATCGTTTCTAAAACGCCGCACGCGCGAAGCTGAGCTATCACCATTTGGGGTTCAAACACCCACGGTGCTTTTCCTTCGTTCGGTTTGATACACCGGATGTAATGCACGTTAGTCGAGTTGATCGTGTCCATGAGGTTGATGAGAGAGCCCTTAAAAATGGAGCCGAGGGTGGGCTTCTTGGCGATAACGCTCATGCGCTTGCTCGCTTGCTCCTAGAAAGCAAGTTGGAAATTAGTTGATTCCAACCGCAATATTTTGAACCCCCCCCCCTCCCTCTCGCTAAAAACCCATTGCTTTCGCAACACTCACCTGAAGAGGTTGAGAGGCCATTCCCTTAATGAGCACCTCTTTCAGGAAGTCAAACTCGGTGCTTTGCAACAACGAGAGATGTTCCTCCGGCACCGTATCCCGATTTTTCTCGAGGAAACCGTCGGTATCATAAGTGACGTCGTGAGCATAATGGCTGACCGTAAATGCGTTGTTGGCAAAACGAGGCTTTTGAAAGTACTTCTTGTATTGTGGCGTGGAGAAATGCTGGATGAGTTTATTGCACCAGCCTTGATCGGAACCCGACGGCAGACGCGATTCCTTTGGTAGAAAGATGAGATCACACGTTAGAGCCCAAATGAATGGGTCCCTCCTTCCCAAGGTATAAACGATTGTTTCATTTCAATTACCTCATCTAGTAGTGAGAGTATGCCCAGCTTCCCCTCAATCATTTCAATACAAGGTTGATTGTCGCTAAATTCGATAAAGGTCCAATCGATATTCTCGCGAATATACTCCTACCAAATGAAAGAAAAATGCAGGCAATACCCACAGTTAAACGTTTGAAACCGCCCAAACGCAACTGCTCCTCTCCTCTCTCCTCCACCACCTTACCTCTTGTTCAAGTTTGAACACATGCTGGTTGAATTCCTGCTGCAGCTTCTCGTTT
Source organism: Calcarisporiella thermophila (assembly GCF_041956535.1). Lineage (NCBI taxonomy): Eukaryota > Fungi > Calcarisporiellomycota > Calcarisporiellomycetes > Calcarisporiellales > Calcarisporiellaceae > Calcarisporiella > Calcarisporiella thermophila. The sequence continues at coordinate 205,738 of NW_027192192.1, forward strand.
GCATAGTTGATGCAGAACTGCTCGAACGAGTTCTTCTTGAAGTGCTCAAACCCGTAAATATCGAGTACACCAATAAAGGTGTTGACGCGCGAGAGATCTTTGTGTGATAAACTCTCATTGATCACGCCCACTAGCCAATCGAATAGATTAGCGTAGATATATTTGGCAACGGAATCCCTGACCACGACCGCCTGCGCAGGCTGGAGATTGCTCACGATCTTCTCCGATCGGGTGGTGATTTGTTTTCGCACGATCCACTTGCGGAACTCGGAAAGGTTGATGCCGAGAAGCTCAGTCGCGGTGGCAAGATGCGGATCATCCTCCGCCAGCATGGCGTCGTTGCGCCCCGTAATCTCAATGTTACCAATATGGAGCAGGGCGGCAAGCAGGCGAAAGATTTGCCACTGAAGCTGGACAGAGATGCCCACGGTGGAGAGCGCACGCTGAGTCGTCTCGAATTCGGCCGCATCGTCGACCCCGGAAATCGTTGCGACACCACCTTGCCGTAGATAGTGGAACTGATCATAGGTTTTGATTTTAAAGGTCTTTTTCTCAGACATGGGCGCACCAGCACAGAGCTGTTAAGAGGGGACAAGAAGTAGAGAAGTTAAGGAGTTATAATAAAGGGGGAAGGGATCTAGATCGAAGCATCTACCTGATAAAAAATATGATAGTTTCGTTCGGTGTCAGGCTGGTAAATCAATCTAGATCGCTCGAGCAGATAGGTTCTTATTTTCGCCCCAATGATATTAGCGCCGTCATCAAATTGAATCTAGCAGGTAAAGGAGCATTGATAAGTCGATGAGAAAGGGATCAGGAATCCATCCGAGCGGGAAATACCTCGATGTATTTTCCGAATCGCGAACTGTTGTCGTTCCGTGTTGTTTTTGCGTTACCGAACGCCTCCATGATCGGATTGGTGGCAAGAATCTGCTCCTCCACTTCGGACATTCCGCTGACCACAACGGCATTCATCCCGTCCACGAGGCGGGTCGATTTCTTCATGGTCTTCTCGTGGTCATCTGCGGTGGCAAAGTAGCGCATAATGTATTTAGCGCTCACCGTTTTACCCGCCCCACTATTGTATTGAGGAAGAGCTATTTGTGAGTAGGCGAGCCTAGCCCAAAACGATAGGGCGTGCCTAACCTTTCTCCGGATACGACTATCGTCTGATTCTTTTGCTCGCGTAGCATACAACGGTAAGCGTCTTCTGCAATTGCAAAGAGATGGGGCTCAAGCTCTCCGCGTCTTCGTCCAGAGTATGCCTGTACAATCTCTGGCTCGTATAGATTGACACGCTGGAACGGATTGACTGCGATGAGCACGATGCCCGAATATGTGTAGATGTTTCTTTGTGCGTAGCGTGTCTTGATGGCATTGAGAACTGTAGTGCAATGGAGGCAATTATTCATCAGATTCGAAAAAAATGGAGAGTCGTCTGGGATTACCAGCAGGTTCATTAAGATAGCTGAGATTAGTGAGGTCATCTGTGGTTTCCAGATGGGGGGGATTGCGCAAAGGAGGGAGTTCAGCAAACTGGGTTTTTTCCAAGTTAGCAAATGTCGACTCGATAGTGGTTTCCTGCAAGAAGCGCAGAATTGCAAGAGAGAGTCAGTAGAGCGTAGATATGAAGACAAGACGAAGGCTGAGATCATTTACTTTGCCCTTTTCATCGGTAAACACAAGCCGGACGCGATCTGATTGAACATCTTTTGCCGTCACCTGCGCGCTTACCCATCCTTCACGTTCGTCTACAAACCACACACGCGTGCCCTTGGTGTAGGCCTCCAGTGCCTGGGACACAACCGGCGGAGCCATTAAAAATTAACAAGTATATATATAAAGAGATAGATATGAAAGAGAATATATATATATAAGCAATGAGAAGAGTCTCTAACAGAGTTAAGATGAAAAAAAAAAAATAGAAGTATATTGAAAAAATGACAAATATGAACAAAATAAAAACTCCTCTGGTTTTTTTTCCATTCCGCTCCCTCCAGTGGCTGATGATCTCTCGTTTTGAATATCTCGGCAGCACAGGTTTTTTTATTAGGGATTTCACGCGAACCCTCCGCCCGATCCATTAGGCATCCGCAGCTCCTCCAGAACAATAAGACCTCAAAGTAGCGTGCCTTCTAGGGAGAACTCGCCGAGCATTAAAACGCTCCCATTGATGTGGGGAATGAAGTCGGTGTTCTACGCGGTGCACCCAACACTCCCGGGGCACCGTTGTCGCAGGAATCCAAGCAGATTGCTTTTTATTCTTGCCGCTGTGGGTTGCAACGCGAGCGGAAAGAACCTTGGGTGGACCTCAGCTCGCCGCTGCATCCCAAAAACTGAGCCACCCGACCTCTCCAGGCGCAAAAGCGGCCCCTGAAAAGCTCAGGCAGCAAGTGTTCGAATTAGGCTCATGCATTGCCTGCGATGAGGTTCATGCGCGAGCTGGCAGGATTATTCACTCGCCCGCATTGCAGCCCTCCAATGGCGCCTCTCGTGACCAGTTAGTAATCCAAGCAGCCCAACCATCGCCGCATCGATTGGGCGGCGGCCTGGGGTGAGCGCGGGGGCAAAGACCACTTGCGAGGACCGCGTTTGGGTTAAATGGAAGCGCTCTTGAAAGCCAGCAGCAAATCCAGCTAACCGCGTCCCGGCTCCGATCTGGCTGGCGGTATGCGCCGCTCTCGCCAGCTTAGTCAAGGCCGCAGCAGCGAGGAAGAGAGCGTGTTCGGTGAGCTACCGAGAGTTAGGCTCGGGCGGCAGCAACATGCTTTCCCAAAGGCAAGCCGGCAGTTGATGACGCTGGAGCTTCGGGACCGTGGGGATGCCGCGGAGAAGCCCGTCGGCCCCTCCAAGTCGCTTTTTTCGGGCAAGCCAGAAACCCATCTGCAACCTTGTCTACGGCGCCCACATACAGTGGCTCCAGAATGGAGGCGCGCATTGAATCATGTTGCTTAATCGGCTCATTACCCCACAGTTTTCAGCGCCAATCGCCGCATGCATGGTGATTTCCAAGCTTTTGGGGAGACCACCTCGGCAGGCTGGATCCCGTTGAGCTCAGAGGAAAGAGGGGCCGGCAAGGAGGAAAAGGTCTCAGAGCTCGACTGTTAATGAGCGCACAGAGCTGCTAATATTTGAAGGATTAAGGAGGAGCCCTCTTCAAGCCACCCCACTATCAACATTTATGTACATATCTCTGTGTGGATTCTATTGAGCACTGATCCATATGGGATGACGTTGCATGGGTTAGGGTGTAACAATTTGTAGCGCTTTGAAACCGGGGTTTTCCGTTTTTGTGTTTAATGAAATCCCATTCAAAGTATAAAAGGAGAAGAGTTTTTTTTGGCTCAAAAGAACCCCATCCCTTCTGTTGTTGTATTAAAACCACCCATTTCCCCCTCTGCCTTCCCTCTCATCACATTTCAATATGGAACCGACTCAGTGCACGACTCAACCCACTCATTCCAACAACGACCAAGCGTCGTGGTTGAAGCCGTTAGACCTCTCTGAAGACACCATGCAATTAGCTGCAGACCTATACAAGATAGCCATCAATTTATATCTTGTTTTCGATGCATCCCTTACGCTGTTTGTTTAGCTATCTATTGTGAATGGCCAATGACCCTCTTGGATGCACCGTCCAATATCTCAATCATTCCAGTTATATTTCTCTATATAACACTCGATCCCATGGACAATGATCTTATTTTATTTTTGTAATCTCAATTATTTCATCATAATAAAGCCGCATGTTTATAGAACAGTTCCCCTCCTTTATGATGATGTGGTGCCCCGTAGCTCGATCATCATCTCTTTGAAGTGCTACCAAGGTCACAGCCCACCTCACTATTACATTTAAAATCACAAGGCGTATAATTGAATCCCTAAGCCTAACTTATGCACGTTTCAGGGGCTTACATCGGCAATAAGTTTCAAAGGGTGCACGTACCTGAGGATAAAAAAAAAACACCAAGTCAATAGCTTAATTGACAGACTATTTTATCTCCTGAATCGTCCTTGGTAAAAAGATGGTCCATCTTGCCCTGAAAATGTGTCAATGCATGTCTCAGTTACCGCAAGTGGCATCTCAAACCACCTAAAACGCCCCAGAAACATAAATTCAGTGCACCACCGCCAACTTATAGCACGGATGTATAACAAACATATAACCCATCCGCCAAATACAGTATAAATGCAAGTGCAATGGCAATAGGGGCCTTATATAGGAACACGGGTATCAATTGAAACAGTAGCGATATATAAACCTCCATGAATATATACCTTAAATGTGGCTGGGTGGTAGCAGCCCGTAAGATGACATTATAACATGGCACTTATTCTTACTAAATCGGTCATCATTTATATAAGTGGGATGATTTTCATAAAATGTATCGATTGCCCGTATAACTCAGGGAGAGATGGAGCTGAAAAAATATATATGAAATGAGGTTGACCCAAAATGATTAGCGCCTAGAAAATAAGAAGTAGACAACGAAACTGCAGTATATTGAATAGCATAAAACCTCAACCCAACTGAACAATTCGTTTACATAATAATAGAAGATGCAATGAATGCCACATTTGGGTGGCAAACAAAGTGTATGCAAAGCCTCAATGTGATAGCCCCATCCACCGTTTATTTCAGACAGTATGTCAAAATTCTGAGCATAGACTCCAACAGGGATAATCGAGCAGATTGGTCAATATAAATCCATATTTAAATACATTATACAAACTTCAATGGCCGCTAGAAGAAGAACCTCAATTTAATTGTAATATCGCCAAAGCACGGCTGCTACAGTTATTAGAGTGGTGAATATCATCACGCCCACGTTTCTCTGCTTTTCGACTCTGGAAGCGAACTCTTCTCTATCGTTGACTCGGGGGAAAGGCTCACTTGGTACCGGCACGCCTAGGAACTTACAGAGTGGCTCCCAGCCTTCCTTCACCTAGAGATCGAAAAAAATGACAGTTGGATAAGGGTTAAACTCACATGCCTCAAACTTAACACTTCGGCAAGATGAGATAGATGAAAATACGCACATTGAATACAAGAAGTCGTTCCGCGGGCACCACTCGCTTTACCTCTTCAATGTGTTGCTTATACACTGCTACCGCCTTCTCTTTATTTCGGGCTTGTCCATGGAAAGTACCGTCCATAATAAGCTTGTTGATCATCTTGAGGAAATTACGGCCGAATGTGAAAAAGGCGACTATTTTGACTAAGGGTTCAAATGGATATTTGAAGATAGTGCTCATGGCACTCTCGTGCCTTTCGTGATCGCCATTCGAGGTCAAAAGGGAAAGAATAGAGCAATATTAAGTGAATCCTTAGCTGAATCTCATCATGGAATCTTTTTCACCCTACCATTTTTCCGGACTATCGCGTACCGTCAACACGACTTTCGCATCCGGATATTTGGCCATCAACTCCTTGTAAAATGAAGTAGTAGGCCAATCTACGCACGAGTTAAAGTCTTTGAATATTTCGTCCCAGTCCACCTTTTTGCCATCGAAAGCATCAATAAACTTCTGCATGTGCTCTGGTCTAACACGCTTCATGTGATAGCATGGCCCGAATCCTAGCATGTCAAGGGCAACCATCATGGAGAGAGTTCCTGTTCTCCCAAAACTAGTAACCGAGGTTAGTTTTCGAGAATTCTTTTTTCCGTACTCCAGTCGACCGTAGTATACTCACCCTGCCCCGATAACTTTCAGTGGTGCCATGGCGCGGGTGTGTTAACTAGATGTGGGGGTGGAAAGATAGAAGATTTTAATTCGAAAGGCAGAGTCTCCATAGAACGGTTTTTAAATACAAAGCTAGATCTGATATCATTCATTAGATTTCATTCGGGTAAAGCGCCCAGTTTAGAAAAGAGTGGCGATGCTCGGAATTTAACAGTCCGAGTTGGAATGATTCACCAACTTACGCATATTAAACTGGTCGGATGTGGAAGATGTTTTTCCGCGCCAGAGAAGGCCTTGGACTCGGCTAAATCACCTGAGGACCGGCTAAAGAGTAAGTGTGTGAAAAAACCCCTTCATACAATATCAGCTCCCCCATATGCTCAAGGAGAGAGATTATAGTTCAGCGGATTAAATATTTAATTTTCCCATGGGCTTCCTAGTGCTTACTCATCTTGGCGTGGTCTACTTGTCACCCGTTTTCTAACGGTGGGTAAAAACTGAACACTTTACTGTCTTGATTCAGACATTTCCGACCTTCTTGGCTACTTATCGTAGTGGCTATAGCAATCTTTTCCAAAATGCTGTGTCTCAAGTTTGAGCCTGCAGTGATAAAACAAGGGCAATATCTTCTCTTTTGCCTTGATTTGTATCAGTGTTTGTATCACGGAACTCTCTTGTGAGAATTCAGATTAACAAGGATGCACCACAACGAGCGTTAGTAAAACTCTGGCAGTGTTAAACACATTAGGCCCCACATTACACGTAATTAAGTTGGAGTATTAATTGGTATGACATCAAAAACTATAATGACAGCGTTCTAATAAAAGAGGAGACCTCTAATGCCCGCCCCACTTCGCTTTTGCACTGCCGGCGATACGAGCTTTTTCCCCCTGATCCTTGGCGAGGGGGATAGCAATTTTTTATGCTTTTTCATACTCCTATTTTTAGATTTCGGGCAAAATGAATATCAAGAAAATTATTCAGCCACGAGAGGATATTCTTAGAAAGTCATCCATGCATTGATATTCAACATGATTTCGGATGAATTCATAGTGTGATGGAAAAATGTCACTGTTATGATCCTGATGATCCTCCGTCCATAGAACACGCCTCTATACTATTGTTAAAAGAGAGACGAACGACCCATTTTTCCCGCGTTAGATTGAATATAGAAATGTTTTAAAGCAAAGCCACAAACACTATTGCAATATTTTTGTGGAGTAGTTTCACGAACACACTTTCTGCAATGAACAGTGGTGTATTGAGCGAGAAGAGGACCTAATCTTTATTTCAAATCTAATCTTTCATCTAAATTTCAGAAATCCAGTTCTTATTATGAGCGTTACATTGATCCTACATTATTTATTCTTTGGAAAGTATTACATAACATGTGAAAGGTTTCTCTTGTTATACCTTTCCATCTGAATTTTATCTATTTTCTTATCCTTATAAATAAGGATGCCATTTTGCTTGAAATAGGGGGATCATTAGCAGTTTTTAATACTTTCTGGGATATTTCTTCACATTTCCAAATTTTTAAGCAACGTTTTTGGAAGCCCTATTAGAAAATTACACACAAGGAAAAGTCCACCATGATAAATTTATTCTATAGCGTTATGACAATGCTCTTAGGAGTTACTTTTCTAATGGTTCGCGCGGATACAACTACGATATGGGGTGGCAGTGATGGCAACTGCAATAATTGGTCAGGTTATAAAGCACTTGGCTGTGGATGTCACGATATACCAGCTAGGCCTTTAATGTATTCCTATGGCATCGAGTACAAGGGACAACATACCAAATTTTATAACCGCCGAGGATGCAGTGGGGAAGTATTGGGAATTTTTACAGAGAGTACGTGCTATCGGGATCCACGGGCTCGGTCTAACAGCATCTGTATCAATTGTAACCCGGGCGGATGGGATTGCTAAACCACGAATTAGTATGTACTTGAAATCTATATAATGAGAAGTTATTATTTTTATTTTCTTTTTGAGGTAGAAACTGAGAGAGGTTTCAACTTAAAATTTCCTTTAAGGTGCTAATGAAATTGAAGCCTATTTCTTATTGCCCTTATCATTCCTCCATCCCTTGAAATATATTTTATATTGTTATAATAATATAACAGAGGCAACTATGATTTATAATTATCTTCAAGATATAAAAGTAAATTTTTTAAGATAATAGAAGGCAGCGTCTTCTCGTCTTAGTCTTTGGTTTATTGGGTGCTGACTTATGCATAGAATGAATGGATAACAGGGAGATCGCTCATTATCTCTGGGTTACCAGTTTTTTAGCTTTAAAGAGGTTTTTTTTTTCTCTCGGGAAGTGAGGGAAAAAATTTTGATAGTTGATAGTTCACTTGATAGTTCTAACCCAAGGGAATAGAACGGGTAGGTTTCCACCTCAATATCACCTAGGTACTGTCTCTAGCCTCCCATTTTTGAAGTTGGATTTTTCTAAGGATTATTGCTACCTCTTTTTGTAAACATTTGATATTGCTTGTCTACTGCAATACTATTGATATCCATTGAGTCCTGAGAAAACCCAGCAAACTCCCATGGATGGGCGTCGCCTGCAGAAATGGAACCCGCAAAGCAGTTCAGCCCCGGGATCTCAAATCACTACGCCAACCAAGAGAGGACTTTGAAAAGGGCATCGTTTTATTATTTTTTTTTTGGTCGATCAATGGAAGCTTTATTGGGTATAATAATTCCCAGTTTTTACAAGCTGTTAAAAGATATATTCCGTTCCACCACCAGCTATCAGGAAAACACCGGAAAGTGCTTAAGAGAACCAATTTATCCAGGTCAAGAGTAACCGCCACCCCCGCAACCCCCAAAGTGTTGATAACAACATATCCATAAGACACGAATGCCATTAACTAATCCTGACAGACCCACTCAGCTTACGATATGCATTTCGAAGGCGAACAAATAGTAAATGAGCGAATATCAGAAAACTGGCCGGTGTATCAAAGGCGCTTGATTTGGGCTGAGTTCTTTTTGACCTTAACCGGTGTCTGCATCTTATCAAGCTCGAGCATTCTAGAATGAAGTGGTCTTAATTTTTATTGTACCTGTAGATTGCAGGGGTGTTTCTCCAGATTAGGATGACAGCCGTTCCAACGATATCCATCACCCTCGGAAGGCTGTTGATAATGGGTGGACATCCGCTAATGTTCAATTTTGGATTGCATTTTATAAACTGCGGATGTGTCTACCGGGATTAGTCTATGGCCAATCAAGCTGAAAGGCCTATCTATGCAGGAGGAAGAAGTGCTGACTAAACTAGTCAGGGTGACTCTCTCAACCAGTCGAAGAATTAATGCCTATAGGGTTAGACTTGGCATTGTCCAGTATTGTTTCAAATCTTGATCGATGTATTATCCATAAAACATTGCCATGGCTCAATACCCACTTGGTTAAGGCACTGGTCCGATTGCTTCTTCAATCCAGCTGGTCTGTATTATCCTGTAGACTCCCCTGGAGAGTACACTAACCTTTTGGCAGTTTGTCAACTCTTAGCCGGTTCTGTGTAAGGACTGGGCGGCCAAACAATGCATGTGCAATGGATTCAGGAATCTCTAGAGAACAACCTTTGTAGGTGTTTGATTTTTTATTTATTTGTATTAGTAGTAATGCCGGCGATAATACAGAATATATGATTGAGCTTAGATGAACATGGAGAGTAAATTAGAAGGGGACGGCCAAATCCATCTAAATTAACTTCAAGACCCCCCCAATTGATCCTATTTTGATCATGGTTTTTATACCTTGTCGTAGTAATGATTGCAGAAAGTTCCATATGGCCTCCTTTGAATATTTTAAGGATGTAGAGTGGATACAAGTTCAAGTTCGCAGCAAAAACGGGACGAAAATAAAAGAGAGATTTTACTAATACCAAACTTATACATGCTCTTTGTATGCAATAGAAATGGCTGACGCATTTATTTTTCCTTTTAGCTTAATGATTGCAAGTATTAGATTCGCGGTTCATATATCAAGAGTAATCCTGCATTTGTTCAAAGAAGCTCATCGCGGTTTCATATCTGTATTATACTCGATGTCATATTGGTCCCATGCACCCTCCTCTACCTCCTCCTTCACGTCCAACATGACAGAATCCTCGGTTATTTTGGCAGCAACCACTTTAACATGGGTATCGCCGATGTCGACATCACACCCGACTAGTTGGGCTGCCTTGCAAAGCAAAGAGATAGCCTCCTGAAAGATTTCCAAAATGATACCTAACTAGTCATGATATCAAAAATCGAACTTAAATGCACACCACTTACACGCCTCGATTGTTTTCCACTGCGCTTTTGAACTCTCTTTGGAATGATGCGTTGAGCTGCACTGGATACCGAGGAAATAATTTTCTGCAAGAATTGAACAAGGGAGTAGGTAGTCATATCTCTCTAAACTATGCCTGGATTTCTTACGCTTTTCGTCCGCTTTTCGATGTGTATATGGGTCTGTTTCGGAATATATGGGGCTTCCGAAGAGCTTCCGCTTTGCTTTTTCTTACTTCTCTCTGGTCTTAAGAGGCAAGATGACTCTCACTTCACCCTCCGTTTATCTATCGTATTTGATATATCGCCTACTTACGTGAGTGATAACAGTACTTTGCGTGCTTCACGCTGATCACACATACTGCAAATATCGGTGCAATACTTCACTAATAATCTGAGCCTCATATCCTCCTCTTTACTGGCTCTAAAGAATACTTTAGCTGTATCTCAGTTGGAGCATAATACCAACCTACTCACTTTATCGGATCATAATTGTTGGCCTCACATTTAGCAGGATCGAGATACCTTTGTCCATATTTGTCGGTAATCTTGTACGATTGATATTCTATAGCCGCTTCTTCACTCTCTCTAAGAATGGCCTTGCATTCTGTTTATCAGACCATATCAGATGATATTCAGTAGTAGATAGAAGTGAAGTAAGAGCAAAAGTTTGAATTAGCTAATGCCTACGATTTATTAAATACTCCAGAGGGGTATTTCCTTCCGACATTGGGAGAGCTTGGGAATGATTTTGGGAGTTGCTTTGGTTGGCTTTTCGAGACGACTCATCTTGACATATATATCAGATTTTTCATATTTTAATCCTAACCTAATTGATGTGGATTTACGAAAAACTTTATTGCGGTCAGATAGGAAACAAAGAAATATAAATTATTACTATAGCTTAACTGATTAAAATTCATGACAGTACAATGCTAGGTTAAAAATATTAGACAAAATGTTTGTGACCATTAGAGAGCTACATAACGACCCACTATTGCTCTTATCTCTCTTTAGACAAAGGCATATCACTTGGATATAAAACAAGCAATATGGTGTACCACACCCCATTCTGGGTCCTTATGGTTACGAATCTAGGATTATCTCTTTGTTTGATTTATGCACTCTCTTTGGATGCGATAGAAATTCACTCTTTTTCAAGTTTTCATCTAGTGATAACAAATATTGTATCCGCCGTGTATATAAGTCAAGGGTAAAACCTGCGGTGATTCAAGCTCAACGTGGTTCATTTTAGTATCATTTTTTTACATATACATAGAAACAACAAAATGCAAGCTGTTAGAGAAAGACTTGATAGTTTTGGTCATTGGATAATCCAATATGACCTAGGGCAAAAGGCGTTAACTGAATCGTACGGCTCGCATACCCGGTTTTATAGGGAAATTACTTCTATTCTCAGCGAGCACGGATATATACGAGTTCAGCAGAGTATATTTCGGCATCGAGACGGATGCCTGCTTGCCCAAGTGCTAATTCCTCTCATAGCAATTCGCAATCTACAATGGATAGACGGCCTGTCTCCAAATGGAGATCCTCACCTATTAAGCGTTCGAGTTTCTATTCAGGACGCAGAATACATGGACGTAACTCCATTTGTTCGTGGAGGTGATATGCCCGCTATTCCTCTCACTTGAGTATGTGATGAGAGAGGACTTTCCTTTATTAGTTTACCAATTGTTCTACAGAATTGTTTCTTCTTATCGAAATACATGTTTTATTTATTATTGGAGTCTTTATTGTTTCAGAAAGCTCTCCATAAAGTGCATTAGCTACGTTAGTAAAAGGAATAAAATGAAGGAAAAATTAAGAATTAAGGCAGTATAGGAGCTCAGGATACCATATGGATATTTTTAGCTCATATAGAAAGAGGAACGGTAAAACTCAAACTAACCTTGGATATCAGAGTATAACATGATGAATGAAATGAGGGGTGGAAGAGGGAGAGGGGTAAGGAAGAGTAGAAGTAGCGTCTACTGCTTCATTCCAGTACCAGTACCGCTCTGATGACTCCTTCTTTAACCGCGCCTCACTTGCACCACTTGCTTCAAAACTGTTCAGTTTGTCGCTTTCTTCGTTCTCTTATCTACTCGGCTCCTATATCCTCCTCAATATCCAGTGCACGATTGATGATGGTCTCGGATGAAGGTTGAATGTATTCAAAATGGAAGGCAATATGATCTCAATGCATTTTCCTTAGTGCAGAGTCGAAAGTAATTTGGGCCACATGCATAGCTCTTCGTGGAGAATCAGAAAATTCACCTAGTGTTAGATAATGAGCTGTCAGCACTCGAGTATTCTGGGAGCCTGGGATGGTGTTGATATGCCTCTCCGCGCACTGCCATACTGGTGCGGGTTCGGGACATTCGAAAAACCAAAGAATATCAGGAAACCAGACTGACCACCACATGGAAGAGATGCAAGGATCAAGGATGAGCTCCTCTGCGAGCGAAAATTTCTATGCACTTCCCCAGTCCCAATGAAGAACTTAACAATTACGTCGATCAATGGCCGAGGCCTCTATGAATTCTTCTCTTGAGCATTTTCCGGCATTTCACTGAAAGCCGATTGGGTGGAGCGGTCAATATCTTCGTTTGTTCCTATTTTTTCCTGAGTTTGCTGATATTCTTTAGTTTTCTCTCCCCTCTTGGATTGGTTATTCTCATCTGAGGAGTAGTCTGTTTGGATAAGTTTCTGACGCCTGTGCTTGGCAGTTGTATAACTATCTTCGCTCTGGGGGTTGAGAGGGTGGCGGTTGCGCTTCACCGAGGTAAATTGGTTCCCGTGAGCACTTTTGGTTGTTTCCCTGATAGCAAGTTGAATGGAGCTGATAGTATCTTCGTCCGTTCGATTTACCTCCTGAGTTGTTGCTTGGAGCTAATGGATTGTTCCTGTATCAAGATTACTTCCTCTTTCCCTTTGTTGGCCGGTGGAGCGTCGGAGCTTGGATGAGGCTTGTTGACTTGGGTTCTTTGACGACGTTTCCGTCTCGCCAATTCTGGACATTCGAGTATCTTATGGCCCTGCTTTTTGCAATACTTACAGAAGAGTGGGGCGTTTCCCCAGGTCAAGATGACAGGCAACTCCGTCAATGTCTATCGCCCTCAGGAAGTTATAGGTGATGCCTTGGCATTCACCTATGTTTAGTTTGGCGAATCCGGTCTTGGAGAAGAATCTCATGTACCCATTGTTGTGTATACAAAGTTAATCTCTTCAACTGGCGCGAAGGATGAGAGAGTCTCTCTGACTAGTCTAGTCTGTTATTCTGTATTCTGCATAGGCAGGTCCTGCAGCTTGATTGAGGGTATGTTGTGGTGCTCTCGGCACAGCTTGATGATTGGATTTGCTTCTCATCAAAGGAGACGATGTCCTTGATGACGTTGATTATATCGCTGTCGCGTCGGAATGTTGCTTCTATAGCTCCTAGTCACGGGTATGACTGAATTCCACAGATGCTTTCACAATATTGGGTGAGCAACTTCTCCTGGCAAGGTTTGAGGAAGAGATCTACATCCTTGAAGAGAAACTTCGCTGCATGCTCGAAGTTCTTATAAGAATCGATTTGGAAATGTTCATCTCCGAGATTGTTCCAACGCGTTTTCATTTGATTCCCACGATGGTGGACGCCGCTTCGACATAAGACCGTGTGGGATGTCTTTCTGAGTTACTACGTGGAGGGATCCCCGTTCGAGTGGATAGTGTCGTCCATTTTTTAACAGCCAGTCCCAAGTTTTTTTTACTTTTTTTTTCTTTTTTTTTTGATCAATCAATGGAAACTTTTTATTTAATTTTCATATATTACATGAAGTTAATGTCAATAGACTTAACATAACGAGATATATGTCCTTGATCGATATGCGTGTATCGTAGTTGTCGTGAATAGTATGTACGCGAAACCGATGTAATCTTTGTACTTATCGTAGGAGGGATCCTTTCAATAATGGGGACTCTATTTCTGATCAAGTGGACAGCAGTCACAAACTGAGAGTAAGGGCTCCATGTTTTTTTACTATAGATGTGTTTTTTTTTTCACAAAGGACCTTTATTGAAAAGTATCCTGTACAGTTAAAACGGTAGGGTAACTTCTACGTCAAAATCACCTGAGTACTACCCCCAGCCTACCTTGAAGTGGTTTACAAGTGAGAAGAAAGTAGATAGAATGTTAGAATTGGTTGATTTGAATGGTTGAGTATGTAAGATAGTGATAGTGAAATGTATATAGATAATATTTCTTTACTCTCGCATATCGTTTGATAAGCAAAAGGCAAAGGTGTTGAAAGAGAGTAACATTTACTGTCGCTGTAATATATATCTAAGCTCATGTTCCTTTGGGACTACTGGCAGCTTTTGCCTTAGTCTTAGGGGGGCACTTGGTCATTGATGGGCTTTTTGGCTTAGAGATAGTTTTCCGTGTTGGATGATCGATGCGCGTGGGCGATTTGGTAGGACTGAAGTCGAACTTCATGTTCTTCTGGGAAGCTAGGAATTCTTGCGGGTTCACCGTCTTGATTTCGGGGCTTCTCTTGGCTGGCACAGTGGATAGTTCAAGTCCGGATATTTCGCTAAACATTTGGATCCAAGAGGTTTGGTATTCGGTGCCTTTGGGGTACTGGGTATCTTACTGGTATCCTCTTGTTTCTTCTGTGATTTCTTCGTCTCATTATCTGTATTCATTCTATCTGGCGTGGTTTCCCGAGTGGGCGGGGGGAAGTGTTTGCACGGGCTTATATTCTTGATGCTGTCTGTTCTTCTTTGGGCATTCTACTCGTATGTGACCAGGAGTCTTACAGTAGTTACACACTGGTGTAGATCCTCTCCAAGTAAGGATTATCTTGTCCTCATCGATGGATAGCTGGCGAGGTAGAAGGTTTTCTAAAGGTTCCGTGGTCTCAGGGTTCGGCTCAAGTATGGCGTAGCAGTGGTCTTGTAGCCACCCCGGGTTCCCATAGTATTGGAAGTCAATCTGGATGACTCAGGCATACTTGGACAAGGCTGCTTCCAATTTTTCTCTGAGGGATTCCTCTTCCTGTCCTGGGAGGTCGTTAATTCTAACGTTTAACACTCTCTGGGACGTGGAGAGAGTCTTGTAACACGGGACTTTCGATCGTTCGCGTAAAAACCATTTCTGATTACCTCGTAAATGTTCACCTCATTTTGGAATGCAAGGATGATGGTCTTGGAATGTCCAAGGATCTTGATGGCTGCCACTTGTTTCTGGTACTTCTCATATAGTAGCTTCACTGCTTCTTGGGATGAGAACGCAAAACGCGAAAACTTGTATGTAACCGAGTTTTTGAAAGATGAGCTAGGCGAGCTTCTGTTGACACTCTCCAGAGTCGGTTCCTCGCCTGGGTCTTTGGTTTTCCGGGTGCATGCTACGCGTAAAACATCCGCGTAGGATGGATGGTTATCAGGGGGGATACTAGTCATTTTTCTATTGATGTGACTACCAGTGTGACTGCTATTATATAGCTGGTACAAAAATTTTCTAGTTACATTTTGTCATAAACTAGAGCGATATAACTAGGGGATACTCGGGGAACATAGGTAAAACTATAGGTTTATTCAAGAACAAGGTGTGTATGTTGGAAGTTCTCATTAGAGTGTTCCTTTTATACTATAAGATATAATAAATATATAACCTGTTAACTAATAAAGCTAATGAATACTGGTTTATAACTAGTTCCTAATTAATGTTTTTTTTTGATCAATGCCGAGTCTTTATTGTATAGGAAGACTCTAAAATACAATTGTTACATTATTATAAGCAATAAAGTGAAAGGGAAGCCAAAGTTAAAGCTTTGTGTGATATCGTAGATCGAAATGATATGTTGGTCATATCGACTTTCAGCTCAAATAGGTAAGGGAGTGGTGAAACTCAACTAACTGTGGATATCAAAGGATAACATGAGAGGTGGTGTGGGGAGTAAACAAATGGAAACAGAGGATAGGAAGGGGATAAGGTAGGGATTACTGCGTTATCCCAGTATCAGTGCCGCTCCGATCGCTCCTTCTCTAACCGCACCCATAGTTTCTAATTAATGTCGGAGCTTGAATATCGTTGGGATAGCTTGATATGTGACTCAAGTTATGACAATTTCGAGAAGGTGATATGGTCGAGCGGTCTAAGACGTTAGACTCAAGTTCTAATCTGCGTAAGCAGGCGTGGGTTCGAATCCCACTGTCACCAATTTCTTTTTTCATAATTTATTCAATGTAAATATCTCTTTTTGTCTCTTTACCTCTGACTCGATGCCATTTCAATACTTTCGATTCATCCGACCTCCACCACGTCAGATTGCTCCTAATCAACGCTTTAAACTCATTTATTCTCTCACTAATGATTTAGGCGATGAATCCTACTCTCCTCCCTTTGATCCGCGTTTCTCTCTTATTGACAGTTGCACCCATGCCGAAATCGAAGGAGCGTGCAGGCTTGTGAAGAAGCTAGAGAAGGGAACCCCCGGAGAAAATATTGTGGAGGTTGCGATCTCAAACACATTAAGCATCGGAATTAGAGTGAAGATCAGAATAGACATCGGGAAAGAGATATCTGGAGGCCTAAGCCAGTTCGTTGGAAGTCAGAACGGCCAGGTGGTGGTGATTCCCGTTCTAAGTGCCGATATTTCCGTTGTAAGGGCGAATGCTCCAGTATCAAACACGTTGGTGTTGCAAGCAGAGCGACATTTTTATTTGCCTGACAACCGATGTGCTATTGTGAGTGAGGAAACTGGACACAGCATTGCACGGCGCATATGGTGATTACTGTATCTAACTATCATTTTCACCCTAATTTCCTAATCTTTGGCCTCTCAGGGACTGTGGCGTCATGCTGGCCTGGATCTTCACGGATAAGACCTTTGTAAAACAACTGGGTGTGGACGCGTCCACACGCTTTCTTGAACTAGGGGCTGGCTGCGGTCCTGTGTCAATTGTGGCCGCTTCCATTCTTTCCGCCCATTTTACGCTGACGGACGTCGAGGAAGCAATTCCGCTTCTTCATCAAAACTGTACACAGAACTCCCTCAAAGCGGACGTGGTGGAGCTTGACTGGGGTCAATTAAACGATGAAGTCGTAGGGAGAGTAGGGGGAGTGGATGTGATCTTGCTTGCCGACGTGCTCTATAATGAGTCTAGCCATGGCATCCTCCTCGATACCCTGTGTTGGTTTAGCCGCCACATCAACCCCCGCATCAAAATAGTTCTGGCCTATAAATTTCGACATGAGTCCGAGTTGAATTTTTTCGATATGCTAAAGCCGCATTTTTCGCGCAAGAAACTGCGCCAGGAGATGGACATCTGCGTATACCTGTTAGAGCCCATTCCTATCTAAGGGCGTATTTGAGTCGGGTGAGAACTGGATTGAGGGATGTGTTTATTCTGTATGTAGGGTCACTAACTAGAAATAAATTATCATGCACATGGATAAACAAAGTTCATTTTTCAATCGCAAGCATGCGTCTAAACTGGATATTCTGAGCGCTTGTGCTTTGTTCCCAGGCTTCCATACGAGCAAGTTCCACCAGCAGCTTTTCGCATTCTCGTAGTTCGCGAGTCTCTTCCTGGATGGTGCGATATGTATTCTTAAGTGCCTTGGCGAAATCCTGGATCTGATAAGAAGAAACGTGAATATTCTGAATAGAGCAAAATAGAGTAGGTATTCAGCGACAAACCAGCTCAGTTCCGGCTCCTCCTTCAAGGAGATTGCTCTCTAATAATTGCGCCAACTGGTCGAGCTGTTCTTGCAATGCATCTATTTTAGTTCAAATTAAAAATGGGTGTTAATGAACGCTACGCAGAGCGCTTCTTCACATTGAATAGAAAACGTTACCAAGGTTTTGGATGCTGATTTGGGAAATGGGCATGACTGAGGTTGTTCGTGCGAGCGCCTCCGCATATGCAACATACTTTTCAGTAAATGTATTGAGCTCGTCAAGAATCGCGTCTAAATTCTCTTGCTATCTCATCATAGCCATTAACCACCGAGAGCTCACAAACTTTCTAAGTGGAACTAACCTGAATACGGAGAATATGGTCTACTGCATAAATCTCTTTTTCTAGCTTTAGTTTCCGCTCCTCACGCATGATCTCTTCATTCATGTCGCGCACCATCTTCCATACTGCTAGCAACTGCTCCTACAAGCAAATCAATTCATTTTAATAATTTTTCAGTAAAACCTGGTGAAATAAAAATTCTTCCTACCTCTGCTTGGATTTTCTGTTGTTCAAACGACCATGCACTCCGTGCGTTGAGGAAACACCATTGTGTCAGACGCGTCTGTAAATGAGAAATCTCCTCTTCGTTATTTAGTGAATCTTTTGCTGGCTGCGAAGTTTTTAGCTGAGGGATACGAAGGGGTGGTTTGCCTCGAAGTTGGGCAGTCGGCGAAGTTTTAGACGAAATAGACAAACGGGAAGTGGGAGCATCTGAAGCAGAATCAGGTGGCATGCAAGAATTGGTATCCGTATTAGGGGGTTGAGTCGAAGTTTTATGCATCTGTCTATCTGCCTCCATTGTAGAGGTTTCTTTTGGCTTAGCAGGAATGTTTTTAACAGCGTGAATCTGTCTACCCTCAGACTTTTCAGGTAGTGTAGATGGTTTGGCAAACGTAGAGCTGCTTGTCGTTGATACCTGTTTTCTAGAATCCCTATTACTGACTCGTTGACCTATTCTCTCTTTTACTAAGTTATTTGTGGCAGTATGGGTTTGAGTAGCAGATGCAGCCGAAGATTTAACTTGGGGGGGTATTGTCCTCGTTGTGGAAGAAGTTGTCGATTGCATATAGCGAGAGGCAATCACACGTCCAGTCACTACGCAAATATTTGAATTCAAATATTGCCTCAAAAAACAATGCGATGTTCATACAGACCTTTCTTCGGCTTTGAATCGGCTCCCTCTTTCTCCTTTTCTATCGCGCCCACCCTCTGTCGAACACTCTCCACTTTAGTTACATTCTGAGCTCTTGATTCGCTAATCAATTTTGTCTTATCCTGCGCGATTGTTGACGCCGGCCTGCGTCCTGTCACGTTTGCAGAGAGGGTAGTAGATCTATATTCAAGAAGTTAGACGCGTTTGAGCGAAAATCAGTATACGATGTCTTAAGGCTGACTTAGTATTAGTGCTTATAGGACGTGGTTTGAGATTTGTTTTCACGGCTCCGCCAGAAGATCTTGATGTTGCTTTTTGTTCCATTTTGATATTGAATGAATTTATAGTTTCAAGAAATAGAAGAAAAAAATTGAAAAAAAAAAAATGTAACGCGTCAAATTTGGAAAATAAATAATTAGATGGAAATAACGAAGAAAGTTCTAATTCTTGCTCTATTCTACTATAGCTGCTCTTTGGCAAAGGCCTCGGCAACTATCAAGGGGAATACTACTGTCGCATCCGCATACACCTTCACGCTCTCAGCACCTGATCTGATCTTCCCCCAACTCACTGCTTCGTCTGGGCGTGCTCCGCTGTCACTGCCATCAAATTCTTGCGCAGTGTTCACGTACACCGCAAAATCGGCCCCATTTCTCATGAGGTTTGCATTGCAAATGTGATGCTTTACCACCCCTCCCCCCAGAATGATCATCCCAGTTTTGCGGGCGCGAACTGCGAGGGTGTTAATGGCTCGAATATCGGACGCAATATCGACTATCAGCCCAGGGTTCTTATATGAATGGAAGTAGATCATATCTCCGAGCGAACCATCTGTCAAAGCGGGGCAGAACACGGGAATATCGTTCTAGCATGATCGAGAGCACATCATGAGCATAAGCTTATAGGCAACTGAATATAGATCATTGAATCCAACAATTTACCTTGTATGCCCAGTAGTAGATAGAATCAGGATGGTTAATCTCTTTCCCTAATCGTGCAATGATTTTCGAAGGGCTCCATATAGTCCCTTCCTTCTTTTGCTCCTCCAGCATTTGATCCAGGAGGGGCACCACCCAATCTTCAAACTTGCAATAGTTGTCGTTCGGAACCAATAAATTCCCAATTCGATTCAACCCGCGCCGGCGGAGGTCTGCACCGTCAAGGTGGAATGACCCGAGGAAGGTTGGACCAAGACACTTGATGAAATCTTCCTCTATCCCACCCGCTGTAGTAACGAGACAATCAACCATACGATGCTGAACAAGATATTTTATAATTTCACGCAAGCCTGAGGAGACAAGATTAGAGGTATAACCAAGGAAGATGCGACAGCGAGTCTCAGAACGAACTTTGGGATCAAGGTACTCCTCATTTTCATCAGGAAGAATTGGTTCGTCTGATAGTCTCCATTTACGCTTTATATTACCATGGAGATTAGCTGAGCTGGATTCACAAAAGAACGATTCTGTTCAATATCATTACCATTTGCTTGATAATATCGATCGCTTTCCCTAAACTGCTCGCTTGAAATCCGATTCGCTCATATGACCGTAGTAATTCCGAAAACGATAATGGGTGGTTGAAGTCAGGTCCAGAAATTGGCACTGCATCATCGGGCATCGGTTCAGATTGCACAAGCACTGCCTGTGCAGCGAGAGTAGGAGGTTCTTCTTTAGTAGTTGAGACTGCTCCGTTGACTGTTGTTGATGTTGGCTGTGTCATTGGTATGGTGGAGAGAATAATTTAGGAAAGAACTATTTACACCAAATGAATTAACAGTCCCAATTAATTTTTCGGCGTAGTCACGCCCTAATGTTATTTCTACATACACGTACTCCTATGTCTCCAACAGAATATGGTCTTCTCCCACTAGATCTCTTGCTTCTTGTCACTGATCTTATATGTGAAGCTAGTACTAATAGCCCCTCCATCCACTGGGATGAGAGTACTTTTTCTCGTATTTTCACACGCTTTCAAAAAGTGGAAAGCGAAGCTCAGTCCTTATCTTTAGAGGAGTTAGATAAACGATGGGAGGCATATAAAGTGGAGTGTGTGCGCACTAACCGTCGAGTGATGACCAAGGAAGAAATATTGAATGCATCGCAGGCATTGTTTAGAGTATTGATTTCAAATCCACATTTATCGCAAGAAAAATGGTTTTATGTTTTGAGGACATACCGCAAGCATTATCCTTCGAAAAGGATCTACCAAGAGCGGATAGCGGAGGTTGGAAGCGTTTTTCTTGTATTCCAACATATCATAGCGAGAATTAGCGGCTTTAACGTTATTTTAATAGGACTTTCAGGAACTCTCTCAGACGTTTGCCATCGGTGATGTTATGTCGGGGATTCAGTCATTTTTATTGAATCAGACTACAACGACAATCGCTGAGCACGGCGAAACAGAGCCCTTACTAGGTAGATATAATGCACCTTACCTTTCACAAGTGGTTTATTCATTTTTTTTTTCAATAGCTTGCTCCTACAGGCTTTCGCCGTTGACAATCACTCGCAGAGCTGCGGCTAGAACATTATTGGAGCACTTTAGGCTAGAAGAAAATAGCATAGCTATATCCAGATCTTTGAAAGAATTTGCCACCCGCGTTCCTGATGGAATAGTACCTTTTGTATTGTTTCTGTTCAAACATCTCTATTACTACTGACTTCGGGGCTTTCCATTTTTGATAGGATATAATCGCACACGCGCTTTTGCTCACTAGCGAGTATTCTAGAGATGACACTTTAAAAAATCACTTAACGTCTTGGATATTTTCTGTGGCCAGAGATAAAAGCTCAGCCCAAGTGTCCTCTCTAAGCGAACACTTTTGGGGCATGCACCCTTGGCTTCTTGCCCGCCTTACTTATTTTCTTCCCCCAGAGTTCTCGTCTCTGTATATATCGGTTCTTACTAGTGATCTGTTGGCTACACATCGTGCTATAACAAGTGCTACGATCGCCGATGCCGCGGCATATTTGTATCACGACAGATTAATACAATTAGGGGCGCCATTAAAGAAACAATTGCCAAAAACTTCGATTGAGAAATTTGAGGGCGAGATCGAGCGGTGGGTGACCCTATTTCTCTGTGGTGAATCTTGTGCAAGCAGACAGGCAGTTGAGAGGATAATGCAGGAATGGAAGTACACCCACAAGCCTTTGATGGAAAATATCCTTGCTGATAAGCGTCTACCAGACGAGGTGCGTGTAAGGTATAGGAGGGTGTGCACAGGGTTTGAAAAAAGAATTGGGGCTGTGGCATCGGCAACGGAAATTGAAATGGAAGATAAAGCTTTTGTAAATAACAGTTAGAGAATGCATTCTATAGCCTTATTTACTTTACAATGGGGGTTAAAATATATATGGTGTAATATGCCAATTATCATTATAAAAGAGTAAAGCGCATAGGAGTTCAGTTGAGGATTAGATAATAAAAGATAGGCACTCTTTAATATACCGTGTTTCCCTCTGCTTTTCAGTATCCAGATGCCTTGCTAATAGATATCATACCGTGGTCGACGCGCTCGCGGCTGAAGACTTTCCTTGTTGTTCCAAAAATTTCTTTCTTGCCTGCAATACCATGTATTCCTTCCGCTTCATCAATAACTCTTGCCGCTTATCTGGATTTGCTTCCCACACCCGCGGTGGCTCGATGACTTCATCCTCCTTTTGTATTGCATCATGCATTTTGTAACGGTGTACGAGAGAAGGGGATGAGGAGTGTGTGGAAGTCGAGATGGAAGAAGAATTGGAACGAGCGGTGGAATCGGGGGTCGCGGATCCCGATGGAGGAGTGTTGCGAGGAGGGGTGCGAACAGGATTCCTTCGTGGCTGCTGATTCGCTCTGGCATCTCCGGAGTTCGAAGATGACGAATCGCCTAAGACATAGAATAATTTGTGAAAGGCAGTTAAATGGCTGAAATTCGCAATGTCAAGATAGAGAAACTGGGTAACTACCCATTAACCAACGGAATGCAAACACCACCACAAATATGGCTGCTAGAATGGAGATTGTATCGTTCATCACTTATAAAATCAACCCCTCTCTGACAAAAGAAGAGAAAGAAAGTGAGGGGAAGGTATTTTGATTTGTTGGGTGGCTTGATTTTCACAATTTCAATCTATACAACTCACACATTCACTCGCCTTTCTCTATTTCTTTCCTTAAAACTTTAATCCTCTTCACTGCAGAATGGAAACGATGGCAACTGGGGAGGATACACATCATAATGAATCTATTCCTTCCCATGGATTTAAAAAATCTCTCAACGGACATTTGGATAGTAGCCATTTACCGTCAGTAGAAGGGGAAACTGGAGACGCAAACAATATCAACAATTCCCGTCCTGCTTCAACAGCCGAAACACCTGCTCCTGATTCGGAATCATCGCCTATAGAGTGTCTCTGTCAACAGATCCTAGTGAGTCCAGAATCACGCATCTGCCATCTCTGCAATCGTGTTATCCAATCAGTTGCAGCGCTACAGCAAGATCGTCTTGCATTCCGCGATGAACTCGAAGCTACTAAGCGCAAACTTACAGATGCTGAGGCTAAAGCAGTTCGCCTAACGAATGAATCAGCCAAGTTGCGTACTCGTATTGAAGAACTTGAAGATGCAGCAGATGCGCGTGCCGATGAGTTGGAGGCGCTGAAACGCGATCTTAAAATATTAAACGAGAAGTATGTGGATGAAATTGAAAAGGTAGCAGAAATACAGCACTCAAAGGACATGGTGGAGAATGAACTGGAGGAGTTGAGCCAAC
Source organism: Calcarisporiella thermophila (assembly GCF_041956535.1). Lineage (NCBI taxonomy): Eukaryota > Fungi > Calcarisporiellomycota > Calcarisporiellomycetes > Calcarisporiellales > Calcarisporiellaceae > Calcarisporiella > Calcarisporiella thermophila. The sequence goes on from NW_027192192.1 coordinate 229,363, forward strand.
GTCTCTTTGAAGAGGCAAACGGCATGGTGGCATCAGAGGCAAGGCAGCGGCATGAACTGCAACTGGTTAGAAATCAGCTTGAAACCCAGCTGCAGGAGACTCGCGAACGCCTTGCGGCGGAATCGCAGCAGCTTCAGGAGTTGCGTAAACGAATGGAAGAAATGGCCCAGCAGCAACCGGCCAATGCGACAATGGGAGAAGAGAGCGGTTCTAAGCGTGTCAGCGTGCACAATCGCGCGAGCGTGGACTTTGCGGAATTATTGGGGCTGAGACAAAGAATTGCTCCCATTAATACAGAGGGTGATGGTAGTCAACAAGTGGATGAAACTCTGATTGCGGAGTTTAAGGAGTTCATCACGGTGGGCCGCTCCACCTTACTCAAACGCCTGCATTCACTACCATTTATGAAGCATTGCCTCGAAGAAGATATTGAACCCTGTCTACGCTTTGGTTCAAACCCTCGTGTTAATCCTAGAAAAATTGCGGATGCTATCCTCTACAACGCATGTTTTATTGAAGGGGCACCGCCTGGGATGATGGAAGAAATTGCAAAATCAGAACAAGGGTTGCGCAACTCAGCACTACGACCGATGCTATGGGAGAGATTTAGCGACCCAGGACCTTTCCTAGGCTGCCAGGCCTGCGGTCGAACTGGCGAGATGAAATTCCGGTTCCGTATTTCCAGTTTAGATGACTGGCTCCCCATCGACCAGTATTGCCGAGACCGCCTAGTGGCTGTGGGCGAATTTTATGTCTTTATCCGAAATTTGCACCAAGGCCTCTACGAATCTAGATCAATTCAGGACCTGTATGCGGAGTGTTTCCGTCTACGACTTCAGATGTTTTATGCTCGGCTTGGCGCATTCCCAAGGCTACGTTCGGGAATTGACATGCGACCTCTTAGTGTAGGGCCTCCACCCTCGGACGATGCGTCGAGTGAATCTAACAAGAATGAATCCTAAAATGGTTCAGATACACCTATTTCGGCGGGTTTTGTTTCTTTTCCTCTCCTCCTTAGTTAGAGCTATATATACAGGTTATTATATTTTGGTATTTCTACATTTTTATTATTTTGTTTTTTTTTGAATACTGCGATATATGAACAGACTTTTCATTTCCCCCTCCTTCTCCTCTTCCACCTCTTTTCCTTTCTCGCCTTTTATTTTAAGATATTTTTTGTTCTACTATTTCTTTTTTTTATTCTTACGTTTCCACATTTTTTTTCCTAATTTTTTTTTTCTTGAAAAGGTGAGTTTTACCTTTCTACGATGCTCTTGATCTCTTTATACTTCTATTCTCTTGATTGTATCATAAATTAAGTAGGGAATAATAGTGGCATTTTATCGATATTGGAATTTCCATAGGAGGTATACAAAATGAAGCGATTAAGCCACCATCGAAATATAACACTTCCTTAACGGAATAGGACTCGGGAATATTCTTATAAATTTTAGATCGACTAATGTCTAAATTAAAGTCAAGTGCGGATTTCAAGAGCGTATTAGCAGATCTTGATGATTGGCGTAAATCCATCCGCGCTAAAGATCAGTACACTAGCTCTGCAACGAAGTCGAATGTGGAGGCTGTCTCCGCGAAGTCCGCAAGTAAGATAGAAAACGTTAAATCTGAAGGTAGCACTGAGAGAAATGAAAAGAGGTCAATTGTTGAAAAAGAAAAGGTTTTTTCAATAAAAACAAAATTATCGGTCTGCCAAAATTCGAGCTACTGACCTCTGATCGCATAGGGAAATGAATTCTTTAAAAATGGAAAATTCGAAGATGCTATCCAATGCTATACAACTTCAATCGCTTTCGATCCCAAAAATGCCGTCTCACTTATAAACCGTGCAATGGCATACTTGAAGCTAAAAAGGTTTGCATTTTTTTTAGTGTTTATACTTTTGAATATTGTCTCAACTATTCCATAGATATAAAGAGGCGGAAAAAGATTGCACAGTGGGCCTAGGTCTTCAGCCGGACAACGTTAAGGCATTGTGGAGAAGAGGTATCGCTCTCAAGGAACAAGGAAAATACAAGGAAGCCCGACAAGGTTAATATCTCTACCCGATGTTACTGTTTTGCTATTCACTACGAAAGGAATTGACTTTTTTCTCTTGATATTCTTCCTGAATTTCAACAGACTTCCAAAGAGCTCTCGATATCGAACCTGGTAATAAACAAGTGTTTGCCGAGCTTTCCAAACTTCCAACCGAAGTAGCTCCCGACGAGCTACTCAAGCCGATGGCGAGCAAAAAGATGGTGTCTCCATCTCAACAAGGTAAAAGCTTAGAGCCCGAGGCAATGGTAGATCGCCCAGAACGAAGAAGGCTTGTAATCGAAGAAGTGGACACATTTGAAGCAAAAAAAGATGAGAAAAAGTCGGGAGAGGTATTAGTAGCGCCATTGAAAACGAGTTCCTCCGTTCAATCCGCTATCACCCATAGCACCGGTATAAAGCTGCCCGAGGTTAATGCCGAAGTAAAGACCCAAGCGCCGCGAACCACCTATGAATTTGAGCGTGATTGGCGTACCTATCGGCGAAATGAAAAACTTCTCTATCAATATCTCAAGGTATAACGAGCTTTCCTTTGAAACACATGTCACCAATTCTAAATTGTAATATTTCTATTTTCCGTGTAGTGCATACCCCCATCTTCTTTCGGGAACCTCTTCCGATCCTCGTTCGAGTCTGAATATCTCACCAAATTCATAGAAGTTCTGAAAAACTATTACATTCCGTAAGTATTGACATGTTTTTTTTCCCTCCGTATGTGAGCATTTTTTTAACACATTTCTTGTCTATATCTCTCAAGAAATGACTCAGCAACTGAGATATACAATGTGCTGAAGGGGCTTTCACAAGTTCAGCGATTCGAGATGGTAACGATGTTTTTGAGTTCGAGCGAAAAACAAGGTATGTATAATCGTAACCTTTTTATATCCGCTTTAACGTTATTTTAAATGTTATTTATTTCAAGCTCTTCTCCAAATCTTTGATCACATCCAATCTGGAGAGGAGGTATCTGCCGAAGATTTAGAAAAGTTGAAGAAGAAATGGGGGTGTTAGATATTATCTTTTCCGCTATTTCTTTAATAAAAAACAATAATGCATCTCCAAGTTCTTTCGCTATGATCGGGCGACTTACCTATTAAACCGAAGAACAATGTTGAATATAAATATGACCTATGTGTGTATGTAACGATAAAATTCCTCAAATTTGATTCCGGTCGTAAGAAAAAAAAAACAATTATGAAGAGTTTTGCTAAGAAATGTAGGGTGGTCACATATCTATCAGACATAGGTATAGAGAGCAACAGAGTGCCTCTCATAATGTCTCAAGCTATTGGGGAGTTATTTTTTCACAAATGGTTTTAATTTTTTGCCATGATGTTCTGAAGTTGTATATATTCTGACTAGTTCATATGAAGTGGATTATGGTGACCTTAATCTCCGGTTATTGTATTCGTAATCTGACCCCTCGGCAGTCAGGTAAAATTATGATCAGAGTGTGATAATTGATGTGCTTCTAGTTGAAAGAAAAGCTTCGTTTCCACTGTAAAAGTACTTAGATATAGATAGATGGTCATTCAACCAATGGAGCATGTTGTGTAAACAATTTGCCTATTGTCACCCCGATATATCTTCAGGTCACTGCTCGAATACTTTAATATTGCAATTATGGAATGCGATTGATAGAAAAAAATTTTTTGAAACTTTATGAGACTATAGGTTTTGTATTCACTTAAGCCCAGCTATTTTATTCTATTAAATATTCTTACTCCGGCCCCATAAGGAAGATGAAAATTTCTAGAATAAGAAGAGTCTGGTTTATTTCAGAAAGTTGGGCTAGGCTTGATGTAGCACCGAATTAGTTTCATGGGAAGAGCATATCAAACAATGCAAAATCGATGCCTTTGTTTTAAAATCATTATATCAAATGCATAATGGCCAAGAGTCTCAGAGCATACGTAGCTTTCATTGCTGGTGGATCTTTGGCGATCGCTATCTTGTTATAGTGGAGCCTCGGCAGCGGTCTATTTTGGGTCCAGGCCGTTGCTCTCATACCGGCGCAGGGGAGAAGAGTGCTGAGAAAAGCGGCACGGCAAAGGGGGCAAATCATAAAAGACATGAAAACGTAAAGCCATTAACCCCAAAACGGTCGATGCTCTGGGTTACTTCATATAGAACGAAGTATGGCAGTACAGGATTTCTTCCAGTCAGATCCCACCCGTAGCAGATTTTGTCCCCCGTTGTGGATTGAGAATTGTGTACTTTGGTAACTATAGGGGAAAGCATGGAAGAGAACTTAGCATCTCGGCTCCCTTTTTATTTCTTTCTTTATTCTTTTTGTTCCACTACCACAGCAAGGCTTGTTCTTCATCTCGCAATTCTTTTCGAGCTCCCACTGCCTTAATCTTAGAAGGGCCCCTTTTCCACGTTAGAAGACGACGAATTTGTTTTCTTCCGTGTGCTCTGATTTATTTTAATCTTTCCCGCTTGCCGGCATCTCCCTTTTCCGATTTGATTTAATTTTTTTAGTTATACTTGGATCTGCGAGCACTATCCCCTTAAGCAATCATTTTGCGTTAATCATATATTCCACCATCAACATCAGATATAGCACCGATTCCTCATCATCGAAAGGTTAATCTATTTTTTGCAAACTGGCGCCGACATCCACATTTCGTTGCTTTGAGAGAGATCGCACTCCCCTTCCCCTCTTTATCTCTTACATCAGCAACTAATCCTCTAAGAATCTGGAGATTCTTCCGGTGCCAATGGGAAATAATTCATCTCGCACAAAATCTCGGGAGTCAAGTGTGAATAGCCCGCTTACTTCAGAACTGATGGCACGCTATCCTCCCGGACCCCACGGTACATTGTTTAGTAATGCCTCTACTTCGTGTCTTTCAAGTGGCACGGGTGGAGCGCAGACAGCCCCTCGCTACCCTATGTACCGCCAAGGCTCAGAATCTTCCATTCCGAGCGGCAGTGGGCGAATTTATCAGCATCAGAATGCTTCGACTGCGAGTATGCCTACCGCAAAACGCAGTCAGCAGTTTGACAAGATTGTAGATATTTCGAAACCCACTGAGTTTGAGCATGGAATTCATGTTGAATATAATCCTGAGCTCGGGAAGTATGTGGTGAGTAATTTTTTTTCCTTGACATAGCAGCACCCGTTATCCTATGTCTTTTGCTCATTTTTTTTGCGCTATGTAGGGACTTCCCGATGTTTGGCAAGACAAGTTGCCTGGTGACGACGTTCTTAATACTAAATATATTAATCCTCATCTTGTTCCGACACCATTGCAACAAAGTAAGGCGAAATTATTCATATTTCTGTTTCATAATACATATTAATTCTTGCATGCTATCAATAGGAGCAGAACCGTTTCGTGGCGAGCTTATAGGCCGACCCTATAATGTGCGGCACGTCGTTCACCTTGAGCCTGAAGACGTCGACGTCAACTCCATCGATTTACCACAAGAATGGATGGATTTCCTGAAGTCGTTTGGCGTTACAGAAGAGGCGGTGCAGGCAAACCCTGCTGCCTTTAGAAGCTTACTAGAGCATCGTTCACGACTATTGCAGCAGCACGATCCCGCACCACAGCGGCGAAATCAATCTCCTTCTGTCAAGTCTGTTTCGAGTGATACCCTTGCCGAATCCACATCACAAGTATCCCCACAGACGCCACCCGTTGCAGCTCGCTCTGCCCCCATCGTGACAACAAAATCTCCTCATGCGCCCTCGCAGTCGTCCACAGGCAACCGGCCTCCACAGACCGCCACAGCCAGCGGCACCACCACAACAACCTCTGCCCAGAGATCACTTCCACTCTCACCTGCTCCACCCACAACCTCGAGATCCCAGCGCAGCAACCGTAGCGAAAGGGAGCTCCCACCCCAGCCCCCGCCCCCGTCATTACCACCTCCTCCGAAACCTTTGCCACATCCTACCGCTCCCGGAAACAGACCCCTGCCTCGAGAGCAACTAGGCCCCACGGTGTCTATCGTGTCCCAACCCCCCAAAGTTCTTCAACGCGCCGCAAGCAAGCGGAAGCCGGTGCCTACCGTGGCCGATATCAACCGCAGAAGATCCTCCTCCGTTCCGGTGACCACCCACCCCGCCCACCCCCCCAGTCGACCCTCCCAATTGCAGGTGGCTGCAGCTGTGCCCAAGACGGAAAGACCCTCTGCCCCCCAAAATAAACTTGCTGCGAAAACGGAGGAGGATCGAGCGCAAACGAGTCCACCTGAGAAGTTCCCCGCACCACCTGAGACTCGACTGGAGCAAACACCCTTACCCTCGCCGCCACCGTCTGCTGAGAATCTCTTCGGATTAGGTGAAGATGGCCCATTTATTTTGATACAGTGCCTAAGGTGATTTACGGAATTCAACTTTATGCATCTAGATGGCATGGTAGACCAGGGTGACCCTCAGCGGATGTATGCCAATTTGGTGCAGATTGCAGAGGGAGAATCAGGAGGGATGTTTGCTGCCGAGCATTCTCTCACTAACAAGACGGTTCGTGTCAAATTGAACCAACAGTTTCTCATTTTGCAGTTGATTGAACTGCGTGTTCTCCCCCCTCACTAGGTTGCCATTAAGATTATCCCCAAAACCTCCACGGCTAAGCTCGAAAAAATTCGACACGAGCTCACCATGATGAAAATGAGCCGGCATCCGAATATTGTGGAGTACATTGCCAGCTATTGGACGGTGGATAGCCTTTGGGTAACCTTCTATGTCAAAGGGTGAATTTTTGTCCACCTGAGTCTAACCTTGTACTTGTGTGGGATAGATCGTCATGGAGCGAATGGACATATCGCTGGCCGATATCTTGTCTGTTGCGGATGGCGCAGGGGACATAGCGATGCTAATGACGGAGGCTCGAGTCGCCCGAATAACGAGGGATGTGTTGCGAGCGCTGGCCCACTTACATCGGCTAAAGAGGGTCCACCGAGATTTACGGAGCGACAATATCTTGTTGAATTCAAGAGGAGAGGTTAAGCTTGGTAATTAGCTCGCTTTTTTTTGGAAAATTGTTCGCACTCTGTTCGAATCCCTCATCCTCCATGTGTCTATTTTAGCCGATTTTGGCCACTGCGCTCAGTTAACGCAGACGCAGCCGACGCGTTCATCTGTGGTTGGCACACCCTATTGGAGTAACTATCTTAAATCTGATTTGATTCTAAACATGGCTCTTGACTGACTCCATGGTTGAATGTTTAGTGGCACCTGAGGTAGTGAAAGGCAACGAATATGACGTGGGGGCCGATATTTGGAGTTTGGGAGCTGTTCTTTATGAGATGGTGGATGGGCAACCACCCTACCTGGATTATCCCGCACTCAGGGTGATTCATCGCGCACAACTCTTATTTGTGTACTTGAACCGGAATTAACTCATCCTGGTTTTTAGGCCCTATTTTTGATCGCCACCAAAGGCATGCCCCGGCCGCGGCGGATGTCTTCTACCGATAGGTTATCGGAAGATGAGAAACTGTCTGAGGAGTATGTTGATTTCTTTGAACAGTGCACTAAGATAGATTCGCATGATCGGCCTAGTGCAGAAGAGCTATTGGAGGTAAATACAAGGGATTATCAATGAATAATTGTTTATTTTTTTTGCTCATTCTGATTTTATTTATTAGCATGTTTTCTGCCAGAACGTTGCCTCTTCCGTCGACATGCTGCGGTTAGTGGAAGATGTACAACGATTTGAACAAATGCTTGATGAAGGTGTAGATAATGCTGAGAGAGAAGCAGTTGAAGCTGGTGAGAAGGAAGAGGAAGAGGAGGAGGAGGGGGAAGAAGAAGTCGACCGAGACGGTAATGATATCGATATGGGTCACGATGCTACCGAGAGCGACGGAGCGGATGTGAGACCGAGTGGAGAGGAGGCCAGGGATAAGGATTTGGTCGGAGAAGATGAGGAGAGTGAGGGGGATGTGAGTGGAGAGGAAGAGAAAGCGGGAGATAAGGTTGCAGCCGAGGACGAGAAAGACACTCTTGAGGTGGAGAATATTTATGGTTTAGATGACGAGAATGAGGATGCGTATGACGATGAGGACGGGGGGGCGTACGATGATGAAGATGAGATCTGGATGTCGTATGGGGAGGAGAAGGTAGAGTATGAGGATGAGGTGGAAGAGAAGCGGCAGCTAAAGATGCTCGGACCGACTCCTCCTTCCGAGCTTAATCTCCCCAACTCGCCAAGCAGCAATCTAATCCGCCATAGCCTTCAGTCCTATGGTGCCGGGGATAGGAGCCACCTTCTGCGAAACGAGCGGGCGTATTCGCTCCCGACCTCGATCAAAAGGTGATCCCGCAGCCCCCATCATGTACAAAGATTATCTCTTAAGTGAATGTGAAATGTTTTATTTTTTTCTCTCTTCTCTTATTTTATTTTCTCTCATACTCTTATTATACTTATTATATTCGCGTTTTATTTTTTTTTTTTTGTTGAAATAGTCTTGATACTCTTTAATCCTTTCTTTTCGATATATATTGTTTGTGAGTCTGGGGAAGACCTGGGGGTGAGAGGTATTAAATTTCGTTTGAGTTTTGCTACCAGAGAGCTCTCGCTATTTTTGTCCTAACGCTTTCGAGCAAGAGTTTGATTGTGTATCGCTTTCACCCTCCGGAAAGGTTGCGCGGAGCTTGAAAGATGAACTATCTTTCTCGCAACTTTGTAGCGAACGAGTAAGAGCAAAACCCTTTCCCAGCAACCCAAAACACTGCTCCATGTGTTGATATCCGCACGCCCGCGCCCCTAATCCCCGTCCCAGATCTATGCTTTCTGCGCCATACCATCCGCCTTCCGATTCCCCCCCTTGTATGCGCCTGCCCGCCCTGCGATATCCGCCGAATTCCCCTTATATGTGCTTTGTAGGACCAGCTGGAGGTAGGGCTCGATTCACCCTCGCCCCCCACGTGTTCGATGCCGCTCTAACCCATGATTTGCTTCCCTTCATTAGCCGATTAGTGCCGTGATGGAGAAGATATCCAAACGTGTCAGCTCGACGCGTATTCGTAGCCTGCTCAAACCCGATTCTCTTCGCGCCGATGAGCTGAACACCAGCAACGCCCAGCTCGTTCTCGGTTGCTCCGAATCGCCCATTCCCTCAACCTCCTCAGCTCCCCAATCTTCGCATGCTTCCGCCTCTGCTAATCAACCCCATCGCTTCTCCGAAAGCGATAACAATCCCCAAGTTTCCAAATGTTGCGTCCATGAATCTTCGACGATAAAACGCGTATGCTCATGCTCCGATGACGATGAGGGTGGAGATTCACCGGGCATAAGAGGCAACGACCATCCAATCTTTCCTCTACACATCGCAAGTGCTATTTCAGAGCAGGAGAGTGCTTCGAGTATCCATGGCTCGGCAGAGGAGCTGCCATTGAAGGGTTACATAGATGCGAGCGAAGTAACCGAGGAGAAGTTTATGCACGAAGTAAAACTGGGTAGGGATGTGGGGAAGGAAGAGGTAGAAGAGGAAGTGGAGGAAGAAGAACACGAAGAAAGAGAAGAGGAAGAGGAGGAAGTGACCGGAGAAGAGGTGGAAGAAGAGGAGGATTCAGAAAGAACTGCACCAAAATACAATGGCCATCTCAGCAGCGAACCCCACGAGAACTTGTCATATGGCCACATGTCTCCGTATCAAGAACTAGCTGCCTCCCCTACAACTACACGCCAGTTTTTTAGAACGTTTACTCTACCGTTCAAGCATACGCGTCGTTCACTGCAACTTATTCGCGGCGCGGATCGCGCAAGCTCCCTACCATTCTCAGACACTGTGCCCAACGCATACCCAACGGATGAGGCAACCACAGCGCCCCCCGACATGGCTGAAACAGAAGACAGCGCGTCGCGACGTGAATCAACCTCCTCGTTTGTTTCAAACAACATCGTGTCCTCCTGGAACTCTTTCTACTCTAACCGGAAGTCCTGGAAACGAACACGGTCGCTGTTGCCTCACTCCTCCACTGCGCAGGAGGCTTCAAGTCGACCCAACTCCTACGATAGCAGTAGCCACAGTGAGCCCTCGCTCTCCAATAGCAGCAGTATGCCTATCAGCGAGTTGACTCTCAACCGGGTGATGCCGTTCGCATCCATGACTGGTTGGCTTCTCACCCTCTCCCCAACCACGTTTAATCTCGGCGGCAAGGCATGGAAACGTCGCTACTGCGTCCTTTCACAGCGAATCCTCTACATCTACAAGTCACCATCCGACGAACAGACCCCCATTGACCGAATCGACGTGGATTCAGATACCAAGGTGTTTGTGTGCAACGACTTCCCCGGAAAACTCTATGTGATGCGCATCGTGCGGGCCGTGGATGAACGCACCTCCGTTTTGCAAGCACAGTGTGCCGATGATTTGACCATTTGGCTTCGAGAGCTAAAGCAATCCGTGCTGGACAAGAATATAGCTCTGGAAGATCCAGTGCCGGTGCCCACCCTGCCCACAGCTACTCTTCCCCCGATTCTGCGTCGCACCAAGAGGAAAAACCCCCAGCCAAGCGAGTTGGAATGGTGGGAAGAGAGGAACGAGGATGAGGTGGGAGTGGAGGAGGAGGTGGAGGAGGAAGAGGAGGAGGGAGGAGCTGAGGCAGAGGAAGAGGTCAGAGGTCGCAACTCGGATGGGACGCAGAGTGAACTTGGCAACAGCACCAACAGCACCTTGGTTCCGGCCGGAGAGATAAGAGTGAACGGGAATTCAAGCCATACGAAGATATCAGAGAGTGCACACGCTGGAGAAGAGGATGTGGATATCACACCTTATGAGTACTTCGAAAGCCATGAGAGCGACGAGGAGCTTCGGCACGTACTGGAAGAGCGGGGGAGGTCCAAGAGTGAAACCCTAAGAATATCGAGAGACATAGCGACGCATGGTAGTCGAGAGGTCGTGGGGAAGGAGGTGGCACCCCACCCAATAAGGGAGATTGGAGACAAGCACCAAAGCGAAAAAAGTGCAGAGAGTGTGTGGGATGACCTAACAATGCCGCGGGTTCGGCGCTCTCTGGATGGCTCCTGGCTGAGTGTCTCGAAAGAGTACCCGAGGCCTCGTAGCGTATGCGCAGAGACCTTCCTTAACCCGCTCCAATTGGAGCAGGAAAAGCCGGACTCGCGGATGCCGACCTATCTCCGCCCACGACGACCCTCACCCAACCCCAGCCTCCATCAGCAATATCGTACCATGCGCAAGGCTGTTCCGCCTGCGCCTCCTCCGCCTACATCGCCTCCTCCTCCGCCACCCATTCCTAGCATGCGAATGCCCGCGATCACCGTTGTACCACCGCTCATCATGCAGCACAATCATCCCTCTTCTTCGCCCTCGCCACCCATGGAACCGAGTACGTCGCCGAGAGCCTCGATAGCAATTTCCGCCCCCCCTTCATCTGTTGAATTTCCTCCATTGTCCACTCCTCCGGCATCCTCGCCTCTTTATCCTTATCTGGAAGATAGAGAAGAAGGTACCATACGATCGTGACCCTATTCTATAATTATGTTTTTTTTTCTTCATCCTCTAATGCCCTTGAAACTTTAATCCCATCATTGTCCGTATTTATCCTGTATTGATACGATTTTCTTTTTGTTGTTTTATTTCATTTTTTTTTTCCCCTCTTTTGTCCTATGGTATTTCACATACCCATTTTCTATAGCTTCTTATGCTCTACTTTTTCTTTTGCAATTCTAATGACCCCGCTATTTTGATCCTGTTTAATTATCCTGATTTGCCGTGCCGCGATCAGCTTCGGGAATAGGCTCTTTTGCGGATTCCCTTTTCCCACCTATTTATTTGTGAAAATGGCTAGATTTCTGTATCTCTACCTTTAATTACTTTATGTTCGATTGAGCTGCGCTCAATTAGTTTAATATATTTTATAGTATCTCTGGACGAATCTAACGGATGTCTCTGGAATCCCCTCGCTTGGAGGCTAAGCGCTCTTTCGAATATTCGCCTCCCTGGTTGTTGAATCTAAGAGAAGTAGATCTAACACAGGGCGCGCTTTTCACTCCCGGAAGCTTGTACACAACCTGCATGCCTCTATATATAGAAATAGTTCATACTGCCTCTTTACTTTGGGCCAAACTCCAGTCCCAAATCTGCGCCACCATCCCATTCGCACTTCCATTAACTTATCACGAGTGTTTCTAACACTCCTGCCATATTCCCCTCCCCCCCTCCTCAACGGAGATTCCGTATCCTACTAGAAAAAATGGGTACACAATCCTCCTCTTCCGAGCATCAACTGCAGAACATGCTTGGTTCCTCCAGGGAATCCGAACTAAGCTCCGATCAGGGCCGATTCCCCACCTCCACCCCCAATAAACGAGCTCGTCTCATGTTCAATGACGAAGCGTCGTCCACTGAAGCATCGGAGGCGGTGGACACGTCACGTATGGACAAGGATTTCTTATGGTAAGTGGAGCTCCTGCCTGATCTGCAAGAGCTCATCGTCATGGATATCTGTCTATTTATATGTGATTCTCTTGTTAATCGCACTCAATTTATTTTGTTAGCCCCATCTGTTTGCAGATTATCAAAGAGGCATTTATGACACGTTGTGGGCATTCGTATTGGTATATATTCAAAGATTAGGCTCTGGCATCGATTAAAGAATGATATAAATGTATTTTCTAATGCTTAATCCCCTAGCTACCTTTGCATAACCAAACATCTGGAGCATCGACAAGATTGCCCAACTTGCGGCGCTTCTGTAGTTCGCGAGCAAATATACCCTAACTTTTTACGTAAATAGCTTTTTATTTGATCTCCATATGCAAGTTTGTAAGATCGGCAAAACACTTATCTAATATACTTGGCCCTGGGTTAGTGAACCGATTGCTCGAGAAAGCTACTACCACGGCCCAACAGCAACAGCAGCGATCATCGGCCTTCTCAAAAATGCGTCAGTTTATTCTGCGGCAAGACCGAGATTGGAGCATGGATGGTGAATATCTATATCATGGCCATAAATAAGTGTGCCGTTAAAATTCTCTATTTTCTAGAAATCAACGAGCTTCTGGCGAGCCTACTCGACAAAAAACGGCAGTTAGAGTCGGTGGAGAAGGAGGAGGTCCTCCAGCTAATGCATGATTTCTTACAAATGTCCAAAACCCAGAAGGAGAAGGTAAATGGACGACCACGATTTATTGGCTTGCTCCAATATTCTAAGGAAATTCGTACCGCCTCAATATTTAGACAATGGAGAGCTTATACAGAGAACTTCAATGTCTGACTGAAGACCTGAAGAAGACTCAAGAGCAGTTATCTAGCTTGGATTCGAGCGTTCGGGATAACCTTAGAAAAGCGGATGATGAGTTGGAGGCAGAAATTGAGGTCGGTGGCGCAAACGAGGTACCCAACGAAGTTCCCATTACCTCTACAGCATCTCTCATGACCACAGCGGAAGAATCCTCCGCCACAAATGCTGGGAAAAAGCGTGGTTACTCTGTAAGTCCTCGAGTCAGTTCTCTCTCTTCATTTACTATTACACCCATTTGACTTGTCTTTTCTTTGCTCTCTGTTAGGATATCGAGGTGTATCGGAGCTCTGAAGTTGCTGCGATGCTAGATAGGTAAGCTTTTTTTTATAGTTTTTCAATTGGCTGACCTTTAATCTATATTATTCGATCTCCAGGGTTGAGGCACAGGGCTATGAGAGCACTCAACGCAACAATCGCATTGCTATGAAGAAGGAGAGAATTCGTGAGCATTTTACCGATTTGCAGGATTGCTATTTCCGATATCGCCTCAATGGTGGGTATCATGTGTGATTTTTCTTCTCTCCCTCTCATGTTTTAACCCATAAGCCTGTCGTGAACCATTAGCACCCATATCCGACAAGCCCTACGAGCTTTTTGCCTCCACCCTTTCCCGCTTCACCAGTTGCTCACGCCTTTCGGTGCTGAATACATTGCGCTACGGAGACACCACCTCCCTCAGCATCGTCTCCTCAATAGACTTCGATCGTGACGACGAGTACTTTGCAACAGCGGGTGTGATGAAGAAAATCAAAATATTCGAATTCGCAAATCTGGACGAATCACTCACCGCGTTAGCCGAGCGCGACCCCCTGAGGTCCTCCGGCTTCATAACACGCAACCTCTCACGCTCCAGCAGCATGTCGAATCAGCGGTTTATCGACGAGGAGACCCCGTTGATCCATGGCGGCGAGATTTCGGGTGTAGCAGGAGAGAGCCTAAACGGCCGCACGCGCATGGTGGACACCGTTCTACAACAATATCCGATCCGGGAGATGGTCTGTCGCCAAAAAATCAGCTGTTTATCCTGGAACTCCTACATCAAATCACACCTGGCCAGCTCTGATTACGAGGGTGTGGTGACGCTCTGGGACGCCCTTTCGGGCACAAGCCTGCTGACGTTTGACGAGCATGAGCGGCGCACCTGGAGCGTCGATTTCTCAAAGGCAGATCCGACACGGTTAGCGAGTGGAAGCGATGACTCCAAGGGTTAGTTCGCCTCGATGTCTTCTCCTGGAAGCATGCGTTTTATTAACCCACTTGCTGATTTAGTTAAAATTTGGTCCACCAATCAAAAACACTCGGTGCTTACTGTCGAGAGCAAAGCCAACATCTGCTGTGTTAAATTCAACCCCAGTAATAATTATAATCTGGCATTTGGCAGTGCCGGTATGGACATTTTATTCTGCGTTTGTGGGTGTTGATGGTCACAACTTTTTTTTTATCCTAGATCACAACATTCACTACTACGATCTCCGCCAACCGCGTGAGCCATTGAATGTCTTTAAAGGCCACCGCAAGGCGGTATCTTATGTTCGATTCACTGGGCCAGACGAATTTGTTTCTGCGTAATTTCTCCATTCTCTTTTTCTATTCTACTGTTTGCATTTTGCTTATAGAGGACCCTCTCTTTGATTAGTTCTACTGATAGCACACTGAAGCTCTGGGATACGCGGGGCAACGCGGACCTCTCTTTACAGCAGCCGCAACCGCAATCTTCACAACCACAACCGCAACAGGAACAATATCAGCCTCAGGTTCAATCGTCACCTTGCATCCGCACGCTCACCGGCCACCTTAATGACAAGAACTTCGTCGGCCTCTCGACCACCTCGGACTTTATTGCAACGGGGAGCGAGAACAACTCGGTCTACATCTACTACAAGCACCTCACCCACCCGGTGGTTACCCTGCGGTTTGGGAGCGTCAATCCGGTGACCGGGCAAGATGTGCAGGACGTCTCCGACTCCTCGCTGTTTGTAAGCTCGGTCTGCTGGAAGAAAGATTCCAATGTGTTGTTAGCTGCCAATAGCCAGGGCACCATCAAGGTGCTTAAATTGGAGTAAATGATTGGCCTGCCATTCGTTGAAGTTATATATTCATTTTATTTTAGCTCTCATTTCATGTATACTTATGGTTGTAATCCGTCGGTGAGGGGAGTTGTCAATAGCTTTTCCATTTCTTTTTTTCTTTATTTCTTATTTGCTTTTGGATCTTTTAAAGTATGCTTTTTCATGCAACTGTATTTTTTTTTTCCAAAATAAATACTCCTAAAGAGCAAACTCTCTAAGCACATGATTTGTTTTTATTCAGATAAGCAAAGAAAAGAAATAATCTAGAGCCATATCATGTTGGTTCCGTGGACGGCACCTCCTCTATCGACGGCGCACTTGCCGCCTGCTCGGGCCTAGGACTTGAGGTGGGGGCTAGGCTCTCGACCATGGTCATACTATAGGAGGGGTTCGAGATGGGCGTACTGCGCCCCAGCAGATGGTTCAACAGCCCGGTGATGGTATAGATGCGACCGCTGTAAGGGACGAACCGGGTGGTCTCGATCACGAGCTGGGAGACGACGGTCAGCTTTTCGCTCACGTTCCGCGTGATATCCGTCGACCCCAAAGGCACGATTCCGAAGAGGCGAGGCTCGATGGCCAGCTGAGGGAGAGTGAGAGAGTGGACGCGCGGCATCGAAATGCGAGACTGAGAGCTGAGCGGGGAGGTTGCTGACCAGGTCCAATCAAACACGATCTGGAGGGTGAAGCGGGTGTTGTCTTCGCAGCATGCTAGGGGGAATAGGCAAGGAAAAGTTAAAACAAGTCGCAATCTATAGGCACAATGAAGGCGGAAGCATACTGTTTACGGCGGTGAATATTGGCGTGCACAGGTTGAAGATGACGCACACTGTGAAGTGGTAATCGGCAGAGAGCATCTGCGTGACGCCATGAATCTCGAGCCCAAGCTGGGTTTCATCGCTCGAGAGATACCAGGAAGCCGATTTAACGAGAACTAGCATCGTAGAAACATCTCTTCATTAGTAACATATAAAATAATGCTCGTTCCTGTATCCATCAACACGATAAAGTTGCGCAGGAGCGCACACCCGCAGGTACACAACTCTAGACACTATGACCCCCGCTTAGTTTAAGGAACACTTACTTGTGTTGACACCCGCGGCCCAACGCGCCCACATTTGATATAACCATCCGCGCGCGTCATAGTACAAATAGCTACAATTGCTGTCGATGCACATACAGGGCATGGGCGGGATCGGCCTGGGCTGCATGGAGCAGTTTCCAACGCTGGCCGGCATCGACGCCTGTATTTTGGCATTGACATCCGGCAGAATCGATGCGCTGATATTGTTGAGGAGCTGCACAAAGGCCCTGCTTTGATCACGCGTGAACTCTGGAAGTGTGCAGTTGGCACATGTGTCGGGCGGTGCTTCTGGCAGCATGGGGGGCGGGGGAATGACGCTGGGCTTATAGATAGTGACCGGGACTGAATTGGAGGGGCTTGAGGAGGGGCTGGCGGGTTCGCTGGTCGAGAGACCAAAACTGGACATGGGAGACGCCGAAACTGTGGGTGCCGAATGCAGGGACAAGGGCTTGTCATAGTGTGGCTGTTCGTTGAAAAGGGTGGGCACGGAGGGCTGTGGGCTGAGAGCTGGTGAGGCAGACGCAAGGGTTGAAAACAATAATAATAATAGCAGCGACGCAGCGGTGACGATAAGCACCCGGTATAAGTGCGTCTGCATTTCCCTCTTCGCTTGGAGAGTTTTGTGTGGGTTGGGATAGGATTCATTTCCTCCCTCAGCTATCAGAGAGAAGAAGCGAAGAATATAACCACCAAGGACCAGGGCAGCAAACAACAACGCAGAAACAAGGAAAAAGAAAAAAGGAGCCAGGCGGAGCCAAGGGAGGCGAACACTTCGTGCTATGTATAAACAAGGGAAGCAGCAAACATGAATATATTCATCCCCAACGGTTTGGAGGGCCGGTTGACAAACAAACAAAAATCCTTATTTTATCGAACGAATTTAGTAACGTCTGGTTTGAAATAATTATTAACAACGAAAAAAATAATTCTCATGGTTGTAATTGAAACTAGTGGTGTCATTTCTAAAAATACGCATGTATACAGGGGAGGTTACGAAATGCTTGGCAGGACCACTTTCCATTAAGCATAAAAGGCACATTGAAATTATAAGGGATTTCCGCATGGTGGCAAAGGATGTCATCAGTTCGATACCAGACCGCCTCGAATACATAAACTGTAGCGGTTCCATAGAACTAAATGAATGAAAGGCCTACGTGCTGCGTAACATACTGTAGTGAACATGAAGGTCTTACTAATGAACCATAGGGTCTGCAATAAAGGAGTCCACCCCCTTGGGTCTATTCCCCCTCGGGTTACTTGTCGGTAGATAGCAAAACGAAATGAGATAATGGTTCTGTGACGTCAGCTAGCAAAGATCCCCTCCTTTTAACATGCCTCCATGGTGTGGGTAGATCTTAAGGGTGTACGAGTCAATGTGTACTATTAGCCTGAACTTTGAACTTGTATGTAAGCATATAATTTATATATTTCATTATAGGCTGATAAAGTCTCGGAACTCTAATCGATTTCTGGGCAAATTCAATGGAAACAAAGTATTAATAAAGAGTATATTTTACAGAAAAATCAACAGATAGGCTAGAACTAAATAAAAAATTCCAGTATCTACACTCTCAGCCCCTAACGGTGTGTCTCGTTTTTCAAACACAAACAAAAAGTTCATACTAGAGTAAATCAGAGAGGAGGGAATAGGGAGTCAAAAAAAAGAACAGAACAGATTACAATATAAAAATCTTCAGTAAATAAACCAAACAGTATATATAATATTTTTTCTTGGCTTCGAATAACATAAACGCAGTTTTACGGAGGGGTTCCAATAGCACCTATATATCACTACTGTATTACATGACAAACGCCCCAAACGACCTCGCACCAAAGGTGAGCTTGGGAACTGGAGGCGGATTGTCCTTTTCTTTGTTGCCCGATGATTTGAAGGACTTGACCGATGCGGCCTTTCCGCTGGAGGATTTGATGGACACCGCGTCCGAATCTAAGCTCGAGCTAGCGAGCGGCTCCTCCTTCTCTCTCCGGTCTCCCTCCTTCCCTTCTAGAGATTCACCATTTGCCACGGGGGGAATAAACATATTCCCGGATCCGGCCATGAAGTTGAATGCACTTCCTCCCGACATCGACGTTGGCAGCGGTGGCGGAGAGGATCCATTCGCCCCTCCTACCTCACCCGAAGAGCCACTGCTGGTCGATTCGGCGCGAGATGGCTTGACATTGGCAGTATTTTCTCGACGAATTGGAATGTTGTTGCCGGGCTGATTGAGATATCGCACTGCCTCCATGAGCCGCATCACCCACTCACGCTGCTCTGTATCGGAATTGGCGCGGATATAGTGCGGCTTCTCTGTATTTTTTTCGCGGATTTCAAAGCAGTTCGGCTGACCGACGGCGCGCTGGTCCACATGAGAAACGATTGCCTGGTAGAGCTCAATTTGCGTCTGTGATATGTGACATGAGAACCAAAAAAGCCATTAACAGGGGGGAAAGAACAGAAGGGGTGGCGGAATGCATTCAACTCAAGCTGGGATCATTTACCTTGAACAGATACATATTCTTCTCCTTCGGCTTACAGATGATCAATCGATCTGTAAACAGGAAGTAGGCTCGCGGCTCGACCGAGGATGCATGGTTCGGGTTCACTTTGAACATGTTCCCTTGCAGAAGCAATTTGCGGTGAGGAGCAACGATAGGCTGGGGGAGATTGATGATGTTGTTCTGGAGCTCATGGATACGTCGCTGATTTTCTGCTTCCCGGATACTGGTAGAGGAGAAGTTGCGCCAAACCAGGTCAGCACAAAGGCAATTTCAGATTCAACTCAGTGTATTAACATACTTGTCATTGACATCCTCGGCAATTCTGGCGATTTGGCTCACGCATTTGGTCAAGTTGCGGTAGTCGGGGTGGAGTGGATCGGTGCGATTAAGCAGCGCCTCGATAAGAAGCTTGTAACGTGGAATGCGCTGAATCGGCAAGAGGAGATGCGCCTCCAAATTCATCTTTTGTAGCCGTGGATCCTCATGGCATTGCTAAAGTTGAAAGTATCCCATTTAGCATCTAAATAAAGCGACGAAGCTAGTAAAATACGCACATCTAAAAATTTTTTGAAGTTGGTGTTGGTTTTAAGTAGTTTCTCTATTGTCATGATGGCAACGGGGTAGCTAGAATAAATGGAAACTCGGTTAACCCCATCTTCCAAACACGTTCCCCAACCCTCAACACTCACTTCTTCAAGTAATGGCTATACATTTTAAGATATGGATTCTAGGTAGAGGCAAAGTAAATGACGAGATTTAGCACGTTGGAGAATGCAATGTGAATGGAGCGTCAAAGAAGCCCACCGTTTTCAAAAATATGTCGCCCACAATCTGCGTTGGGCCCCATATCCGCTCCCGCTCTTCCAGATCGCTGAGAAGCTGCTCGTGGAACTCGAGGATTTGCTCCACATTGCAAAATATAAAGGACAGCTCCTCCTGCGTAATGATCGGTTTGGTATGGCTGAAGAGCGACGAGGAAGCGGGGGCGGCGGAAAGTTTCTCTAAGAGGGGGCGTAGGAAGATGTCGCGGATCTTGCGGAGCCCCTGGATATAAGACCGTTCCGAGGAAAAAATCTCTCGAGCGGCCAATTCGCGCTTTCGAAAATTCATCTCAGCATCTGTGCAAGGGGGGGTGTAGAGGATACAGAAGAGAGCAAGTCAGCAACATCCTTCTCACCCTAAGCTCATTTGCATGGATGATCACCTATATATTCATTATGGTCGTCATCGGCGTAGAACTCGTAGAGCTCGTCGATAATCGAAAAATGGTCCACGTAACTGTTAGTCATTGGCGGGTCGACGGCCATTCGCTGGCTGGGAGCCTCCGACACCACTGAGGGTGCCGCCACTTTAGCTTGGGGGACATGGTAGCTGGATATGGAGTGTAGGCTCATAGAGGGGCTTAAGGGGGTTGGGGGAATTGCCTGGGAGTAGTAAGAGTCCGAAGCGTTGCGATACCGCCCTCCGCCAAACTCCTCAAAGGCAAGGTGCGAGTCACCGGGATAATTCATGCGAGGGGATTGCCGAGCAGGAAGCATATCGAGTCGAGCGGGTCTACGCTGGGTGTCGTGGGGCATATACCCTACGCGGTCGGTATGTATATTTTCATATGTCTGCATTTTTCTGTTTCGCTTATTATTGTCACGCTAGTGCTAATTAGTAACAACTCAACATTAAATTCAGAATGATTCTTTTGCGAAGGCGAGGGATGTCGAAGGGGGGGGGGGAGCGGCGGCGTGAATTCGAAGCTTCTATTAGGATTCGGGGCTGGGGGAGCAGAGGAGAGGCTAGCAAGAGGGGGGGGCAGCGCGAGATGAGGAGGGACAGGAGAGAAGAGAAGAGAAGAGAACTTGGAGTCAACTAGAACGGAAAAAAAAGTGTAAAGCAGCCGTTTCCGTGGCATGTTGCACAGCTACAAGGACGCAAAGCTCGAGGCCCCTCCCTCTCCTCTCAGAGAGATCTTCTATTTTCTCGTTCCAAAGCGTGAAAGCCACGCAATTTTGAGTTAACATAAGCTTAAATTTGGAGTTTTTCATCGCTGGCTTACTGCGCGTTTATACGGGCATGCAGCCAGTGGCCCTGGCCGGAAAAGCCGAGGAACAGCGGCCCTCCTCCCTCGAGGGCATTTGATTGTTTGAGGGTCGAACTCGGGAGAAAAGAGTTGCATAGCTGGAGTCTGGCGTGAAAATCATTTTCGACATAGGCTTTGCGTCCAGCGCCCTCGCCCTCGCCCTGCCAGCCCCTGGAGCGTCGGCGCCGTGCGGAGCCGTGCGGAATGCGGTCGCAACCCCGCATTTTGGCGGCGAGGAGAGATAGGAACGGGAGCCCCACAGCTGGCAGGCCGAGATTTCGTGATTAGGAGGGAAGGACTCGTCGTTATCAGCAATCAACCCAGCCGTCGTGAGTGTTTTGGCCTGAGACTTTGTGCTCGTGTAGCTTAATCTTGTGTGGCCGGCAGAAGAAATGCGGCCAGATGACACAACCAAAAGCGGCTACTCCGCTTCAATTCACACGACGAAGTTTATTAAAAATTTCTCCCGAGCGATGATTAACGCTACGCGCCTACTGATGCCCTCCCTCCACTCCGAGACTGCAGAGAAAGATAGCCTCATGCTTGAGCTGCGGTGGCCCATGAAGCTTGCCAGCACCTTAAGTGTAAGTTATTAACCGCCTGGAGGTTGAAGGCATCCGCGAGAGAAGAAACGGCCCCCGGCACCGACCAGGTCCTTACAGGAACCGTGTAAACAACGTTGAAGGGCGGGGCCGCACGGCACGCCTTGCCCGGCAGCACTGGCCACAATGGAACCCGCGAGTCCCATTAGAGTGCTCGGGTTTCGGCCATGGTTGGTGTCAGAATCATCCCCTGAGGTGGAGTGACCAGTATTGCAACCGAGCGGCGATATTGGATCTTTCTACTGAATGACCTGCGCCCCACCTGGATTTCTTCGTGCCTGAAACACCTCGCCGGCCGGTGATTCGTGCGAGCTAGTGTGGCTTTCTACATCGGGCAAACCGTAAATTGGTGGCTTGTATTTCCTAACCAGGATTGGAGGAGGAGGGTGGGGCAAACAATTAAATCTTATTGACGGCACAGTAGAATACACTGTAACGGATGCGTAAGGAGGCCGCTGTATTTTGCTAAGATGCACCCTTGAATGCCTGTGCAGCCCTCCTCCAACCCTCCTCGCCAGGTTAGTGAAGGGTCACGAGGATCTCCAAATGCTTGAATAATCGCAACAGCTGTCCCTCCGCTTTAAGGTTGCTGATAAAGCCTGCTGTATTAAGCAGAGAAAATCAGAGAAAAACGGATGGGAATAGATGGGGCCAGCTCTGAGCTTACTGGCCTCTGAACGCTGCAGAATTTTACACGTCGGATGCAGAATCTCGGAATCGTGGGATGGGGCATGGTTTCGTGTGTGTGGGAGATAATGAAACGGCCAAGGGTGAGCAGCCCTAAGGGGCCGTAAGCGGAGGATTAGCATTCAATAGAGAACCGAGGTCGAAATGCATTGGCGTCGATCGGCCCAGCTTTTTGTGTCGATATACTTGTTGCATAATAATTCTTTCCACACACACCCGAACTGATAGGTTAATGCTAGGTTTTCCGCCCTGAGTTTGCCAACAAACCGAATCTCGTCTATCATCGCATTATAAGAGGCAGGCTTAGCATGAATTTATGTATGTATAAAATCGCCAAGCCTGTTTATGTGTGAGCAGCATACTCCATAGTATTCTAAAAGTTATAAAGAGATTTGGGCTTATTCATCCTCACGGTGGCTAACCCCTCGAAGCCGTTGAGATGGGTAAGCAAGAATAAATATGGAGCTATTGCTGAATGGCTCTCGAGTATTTCTGTATATGAAACTAAGTTTTAAAGGCCCAACATGTTTGTATCTAAAATTAGCTTAAGGAGAAATGGGCGGCAACAAAACTTTCACGTTGCCTGAAAAGCTGCTTCTCTTGCCGTCTATTGTGCTCTATTCCTCCAGCGGCAGACCGTGGCAATTTGCCACATACGAATGGAAAGACCTCTGGGAACCTAAAAAACAGGGGCCAATCCCAAACTTATTCAAAAGTAGGCGCTGAATATCCATTGTATCGGATTTGAATAATAGTAAGGAATCAAAACATTCGATGGGGGAGAGGGAGGGAGTAGTAGTAACCGCGATGTTGAAGAGGAAATGGCTATCCAATGCCGAACAAAAATCTTTCCAAAAATTATCAATGAAATTTGTATAAAGATTCTCTACTCTAGCCCTCTCAGTAACTTCATGAGAGTAAAATAGCCAAGCATCTATTCTTAAATTAGAGTTTCTAAGAAGAATCTCAAATAATTTTATTTTAGAAATGCTTGTTATGAACCCAACAAGGCAACTTTATACACAACGTTTAGCGTTGATAGCTCCACACACTATAATAGGAAAAGAGAGGGAGTAAGTATATGTGAGTTGAATAGACAATAGGGGCGGGTATTTACTTCTTGAGGACTAGAGAGATGAGGGGAATAACCAGTCGGTGAAAGACAGATAGAACCACAGAGTTAGCACACAGTCTCAGCGAATGCTTTTCAATCTTTCAATACTCACGTCCATCGTTGGTGGCCAAGCGATTCAGGCAGTCATCAGACTCTCCTTGGGCACGAACGAAGCCGCACAACGCGTAAGTGGTGGAGGAGCCAGTGAGGCGGCCAGAGGCATCGACATCGCCAATGTTGATCTGGACGGAAGCGTGGTCCTTAGCTGTGATGAGGCGACCAGTGGCCGAGCTGATTATAGCAAGAGTAAATCATGTCAGTGATTCGAATATCAGAAATGGCAAACAAAAATGCAGTAAGAGGATGAAGCAGAAGGGCCGGGATTGGGGGGATATAAATTAGGGGGTAAGAAGGATAATAAGGGGAGGAAAAGCAGGTCATAGGGATCCATCTCTATCCAGATACTCACCACTTGCGCGGGATGTAGAGGTCAACAAGTTTGTGCTGCTCGTTCTCCATCGCTAGAATATAACGTTTTTCTTTCCCAAATATACAAAATTGAGATGGAAAAAAGAAAGGGAAGGTTCTATTGTTGTTGTCGCTCGAGATATTTGTTTATTCTTTTTCCACGAAAAATTTTTGATGACGTATGACTTAGCCACCCACTGCAAGAGCAAGTCACGCTAATCTCGTTTCTTTGAATGAATGAATTTGACCGCGTAAAATATGTCGTCCGACGAGCATGCAGAGAGCCCCAATTCGGTGGAGAACAGGGAAGAAAAAGCACCATCCCGCGACCTGTTAGATCCTCACTATGATGCCTCTGTAATATGGCTACCAGTCTAACCGGCATTCCGCTTTCTCTTCTCTCTTAGCAACGCGACGGTGCAGCTTCTCCAACAGAGTATACAAGGCATCCAGCAGTCTTTCGGCGTGCTCTTCTCTGTAAGCTGCCCCCATATTTACAGTGCATTATATACGCGCCCGCTCATCTCTACCCATCCTTGCTTTTACAAAGTCCATGGCCAGCAACTTGAAGCAGAGCATGGAGATCACGGGAACCATGAATTCAGTGATGGAGCAATTCCTGAAGTCGAGTGTTCGGATAAGTATGCCTCAGCTCTTCTAAGTCTTTTGTTTGTTTACGGCATCATCTAATCGCAATTCGCCCACTCCTCAATAGGCACCAAGATATCCGGGAGCAGGCTTGTCCTCAGCATAACCAACCAGTGTCAGATCCCTGTTCCAACCCCGAAATGTCAGTTAGAAACTTGGGTTCGAGGAAGTGAAGAAGTACGTGACCTGCATAGCATTTATCTTATGTATATAGGGGGAATCATTAACGGATTCATCCTCGCTTAGAAGGTGGAGATACCCATTGTACCGCTTTCAAGCAAACTTGTCAAGCTCGGATCATCGGTGCAACCGATAGATGCACCGTAAGTTTTCCGTCTGTCTTCGTTGATATGTATCAAAGATGGTTTACTAAGATCGCGGATGTTGGAATAGATCATTTACAACGGAGAATTTTGCATTGCCAGCAATGGCTCAGCACGTCGAAACCATCGAACTTAAACCGCCACGACTAGATCAAGTATATTGCGGCTTGTTCTCTTAAGTCCTTGCGTACTTTGAAGTCTAACCCTTCTTTTGAAGTATAATGCCAAGTGTACGCTCTCATTCCCAAGCCCCGGAACTGGGCAGACACTCACCATTACTCACGAGTTTGGAATTTATTTAATTGATCAGGTAAAACCTAAATTGAGGGTGGAGGAGAGCCAAATTTGAGCTTTATTTCGAAATTTTCCTTAGCTACAAACTTGCATATCCGAAACTGAACCATCTCTGCCAGAGGTTGGGACGATCAAGCTTCAAATTGCATTCTTACGTGAGATCTGTCGTATCCCTCCTGCTATGGGAGTTTCGTCCGACTTGCGGGTTGATCTCTCCACCCCTGGCGAGAGCAACGGGGTCGTGGTTGCCCAGATTCATATCCTATCCATCGAGGATGATGGTTTAATTGCACAGTGCAAGGTGTCAGGTGTCGAGACGGCCGGGGTCCTGTTAAAAGAGTTAGAAAGGCTCAGTCCGAGCAACTAGCCAACTTTGATGTAGATACACGATGAATAATAAGTCTGAATCCTCTACTGTTAACATAAAATCTTCCATAACTACTCGATGGAATTGAAATACTCATTCTTGACTCTGGGAATACGTTGATATGAAGCCCGATTCGTTCCGTATTTTGCATCCAACCTTGGAAACTTGAAGTATTAAGCTAATACTGAGTATAACTAAAATAAGAGAAGAATTACATTAAAGAGAAACATTCATAAACTTCTGAGATTACGAATATCTTATCCTTATTCTATATACTATCTTATATTCTACGTAACAGATCCCCCCTCTTAAAAGGCCAACGTCCCCGTGGCCACAGTTACATCCGAAAATACACAACTCCCAGGTTCACCAGATCAGTACTCCTTTCCCCACAAGAGGTGGATATTATTGTCGTTATAAACCCACGTTCCGTTTTCAGCAGTTGTGGAAGAGTTTGCGACTACCTCCGGTATGAGTGATTGAGAATTCGAATAAGGCCGCAAGTTATCTCCATTGACTGGTGTTGATAAATCTACACCCGATGCGTCACGAATAACGTATGCGCCTTTCCCCAGGACTTTGGAGACCGTATAGGGCCCCACCCAACGAGGATCAAATTTGAAACGATCATGTTGATAAACCAGCACTTCATCTCCGACAGAATAGCACCTTTTTGTCACTCCACTGTCATATCTCTCCTTCATCTTACGCTTCTCCCGTCGATCTCTATCTTCTACCTCAGCTCTCACTTCCGGTAAAGTTTCCTCGATTTTCTTGGTCCTCCATTCGAGCTCGTCTTCAAAAGCGCCTTCGACAAACTGACCACTTCTTGGTGTCCATACGCTCGGGGTAAGTGCAAGCTGACCAATAAGTAATTCCATCGGTGTCTTGCCAGTAGCAGCATTGGGCATGGTTCGAAAGGCTAACAAGGCTGCCTCCAGCTTATCATCCCAATCGATATGCTTCTCACCGATCTTCGCCAAGGTTTGCACCAGGGTTTGTTTAGCTCTCTCAACCATCCCATTACTCTGAGGCCTGTAAGATGTCGTTGGAGAGGCGCGGATTCCGAGACGTCGTAAATATGCTGTAGTAAGCTCGCTCACAAAATTCGCTCCTCTATCCGAAATCAGCTGTCGCGGGCATCCAAAATGGGAAATTACCTCCTGGAATAGGAAATCAATAGTATCCTCCATTCTGATGCTGGGTACCGCGCGTGCCATTGGGTACCTGCTAAGATAATCGATTGCCACCAATATATAACGGTTTCCACGTCGAGTAGTCGGAAGAGGACCGATTGCATCGATGCCCACTATTTCGAACACCCTTCCGCTTTCGATCGGTCGCAGTTCTTCGGATCTCTCCCTGTTTTTCCGCTCTTGACAGCGAACGCACGTCTGAACAACCTTTTTGACCACTTCGAACAACTGTGGACCGGTGAATCGTTCTTTCAACTTGCGCCAAGTGTTGTTGATACCAAGGTGACTCTCTTCGTGGACCCTCTGAACCGTCGCTTCCGCGTTGCCAGTGTGAAGTACTTCAATAGGGTATTCCCCTCGGGGCCTGCGTAAAAACAGTTTCCCATTTTCCGCACGGAATTTTGCCGACCATCTCCGTATTTTTCGTCGCATTCTTTCGTCGCAATCATTCAGATAACGAAGTTCAGTCAGGTATTGATAAATCGTAATCCATTTCGCAAGATCCATAGCTTGTCTTATTCTCCTTCTCTGACCATCGTCGATATCCACCGCCGCTTCACCATCCACACCATCACCCTCTCCGGATCCGTCCTCGTCCTCGCCAATTATGTTGACAGGGAGTCTGGAAAGAGCATCAGCAGGATTCAGAGAAACCTTACGATGACGAACGACATAATCATATTCACGTAGATACATAGACCATCTAGCAATCCGCCCCACGGGATTTTCCGAATTAAAGATGTTGAGAAGGGCAGAGTGATCAGTAACTAAGATAAATTGAACACCAACTAGGTAATGACGAAAATGTTGAATTGCCCAAACCACCGCTAAACCTTCGAGATGAGTTATAGAGTAATTCTTCTCCGCTCCCCTCAACCCTCTGCTCGCGTAGGCGATTACTTCCTCGTTCTGTATTCTTTTTCCACCATCGTTAACATCGTTGCTATCCGCCTGAGAGAAAATAGCACCCAATCCTTTCCCGGATGCATCGGTCGTCAGTATTAACACTTCACTTTCATCGCGGTACGCCAATATCGGTGTGTTCGTTAGTGCATTCTTCAAATCCGTTACCGCCTCACTGTGTTGCTCCGTCCAATTCCACTTAACATCTCTCTTAAGCAAATCATTAAGTGGCCATGCGCGTTCAGAAAAATTCCTTATGAATCTTCTGTAATATGACGCCAGACCTAAAAATGCTCGAAGCTCTCCAATATTAGCTGGATTCGGCATATCACGCAGCTTTCTCGATTCGTTCCGTATTTTGCATCCAACCTTGGAAACTTGAAGTATTAAGCTAATACATCGCATTGAAATACTTCCCGCTCATTTTTCTCCCAAAGAGGCTAGACAACGTGGGCTTAACCTGTCTATTGCTTTCACATTCGGGCTTAACCACTGCCCAATAACGTTTTTTTTTTTTTTTGGAAAACAAAAGCGTCCTCTGTATTTGTTTTGGAAGATATCATCATATTGTACAGTAATTGGATTGGAAGATAGCAAAATCACGGTGAAAAAATATGGGGTGATAGCATAAATAATTGTGGTTTTATAAACAATTTTTTTAAAAAAAAAAACGGCTCTTCACATCTCTTGCTGAACCCACTCCACCACTTCACTCAAGAGCTCTAGCTTGTGAAACCGCGCAATGTTCCGGAGGATGCCTATCCGTCGTGCGAACTCGCCCCGAGACTGAGTGGTCTGATAGGGGCCGGAGCAAGCACAATGTAGGTTCAAATTCGCCATTTTGACCGCGTGGCACTTCCCACATCGCAGGTCCTGCAGCTGATAGGCCATCATCCAGCGCTGCACCTCCGCGACAATGGCCTCCTCGATCTCTCCGCGGTCATATTCGGTCCCGCAGCCGGCACATATCCACACGCTCTCCCTCTCTCGGCAGAAATCGAGATCGCGGCAGAGGTTGCAGTAGTGGCAAATCACTTGCTCGAGCCGGAAGCTGGCGCAGGGATTGCGGAACTTGGCCTCTTCACTAAACTCTCGCACCCCAATCTGGCCAAGCAGGTTGCGTCGGAGGATGCGCACCGCCTCCGAGACCTGGGAGTCGAGCGACAGCACCATGCAAACGAACTTGACAAACTCGAGCGCGGGATCCTTCATCTCCAGGTGGGATCCGGGCAGCTGGGGGAAGGAGAGCGCGGCGTGTGCCTCCGGGTTCTCCCCCATCTCCGCCTGCCGCTTGCGAATCTCCGGGATAATGTTCAGGATTTTCCGGGTGAAGTGCTCTCGGATCAGGCGCCGAGTGTAGTGCATCTCGTCGGCCTTCTCGTCCTCGGCCTGCTCTTTCTCCAGCCGTTTCAACAGCTTCTTCCGCTTAGCAAGTTGCTCCGCGTCCTCCCCCCCATTCTCCCCCCCAACCTCGCCGCCATCCCCCTCCTCTCTCTCCTCCAGGTCGGCGCCCGCCTCAAGTGCCAGTCGAGCCTGGTAAACGTGCTGGCTGCCAAACGACCGTATCCGCTCCATCCGATGCTTATGAACGCTGAAGATAAACTCCGCCACAATCAGCTGAAAGCTCTGCTGCAGCCCCGGAGGCAAATACTCCTTGATGTCCCAGCGCATGACCACAGTTGGTTGCGTCCCCTCCTCCCGCTTCGCACCCCCCTCCTCTCCCCCCCCCCCATTTCCGTTCGGCATCCCCTCCAGGAATCGGGCATCGTTGCACACGATCCCGCCGTAGTTGGCCGCATCCATCCACAGCAGCTGCTCCCAGTACTGCACAAAATCCAGCTTCAGCTCCCGGAACGGCGCCTTGGTTTTGATGGCTTTGATGATGTAGCGGCTGTAGGCGTGTGCGCTCTCCACCGTGGGCTTGGTGGTGGCAAAGATGAGCCGGTTGAAGTTGGCGTAGACGGCGCGGGCCCCCAGCCGTTTGAACTCGGCCACCAGCTGGACAAAGACTTTTTTCATCAGCCCGTGCACGAGGCTGTAGAGGGCCGGGTCCCGCATGTTGGCCGAGGTGCTTGTGAGCCAGCGCTGAAGATGGGCCAAAAGCATCGCCGAATACCGGTTCCCCGCCTCCGCCTCCGAGTGCCATCCCCGCACGAGGGAGCGCAGCACGCCGAACATCTGCGCGGACACGAGGCTGTCTCCGAGGTTGGCGCGCGGCTTCATGGGGTTGCCGTTCCCCTCGGAGATCCCGTAGGCCTCGAGGGTCTGGGAGGCCGATGCATCAAACCCAACCATGCCCTCGGTGCCCTCAAGCTCGTTGAGGGCCGGGGCCTCGAGAATGGCGTTGACGCACAGCTTTCCAACCTCCACTTCGAGACACACCGTGCCGTAGGAGCCCGCGGAGTTGAGCTCCGGGTTGACAAGCTCTTCAAGGATGTGCAGGTTCTCGTCCTCCTCGCGCCCGCCCAAATCGGGCCGCGCCGAAGGTGACCACCACAGGATCATCTCCTGCTGCGCGAGCCGACGGGCAAACATGATGTCCGACAGGAACACGGGCGAATCGCCGAGGATGTTGCACATCGGCACCCGAGCGTGGCGGGCGAGCGCAATTCTCTCCGTGATCCAGCCGGCCAGGTGCAGGTAGTGGGTCATCATCCGTCGGGCAACATGCCGTTGCCAGTCGAGAGCCGGGAACACATTGTCCGCCTTGCGGGAGGGAATGAGAACAGCGGGGAACTCGCGCAGGATGCCGCACTGCTCGGCAACGACATCGAAGCGCTTGGCAGAGTGGAACACAAGCACCGTGGGGCCCCGGTGTTCTTCCTGGTACTGCGAGAGCGCTCGCTGCATCACCCGCAGCGCCTCCTTCTCCGTTGTATGGGACCCCACCTGGAACTCGAGCTCGTCGCTGTAGGCGAACGCCTCGGCGGCCCTCTTCTTTCGCGGTTGGGAGGCGTCCGCAAGCCGGTCCCGATATATCTTTGCGAAGTTGGGCAGCGAGTCGAGCGCGGTGGCCGCCCGGTCCACAAAAGCAACGTTCACCCGGCTGGTCGCGGTGGAAAAGAGCGCGAAGCAGTGCCGCGAGTCCGAGCCGACGTGGTAGAGGTACAGGTAGTTCAGGGGGTAGTCGCTGAGATAGGATGAGCTCGGGTCCGCCCCGGAGGCCGAGGCCGCGGATTTGCTCGCGGGCTCCACCGCGGTCAGGTCGTCCAGCTCGTACGAGTCATCCATCACGAGCCGTCGCAGGTTTCGCGCCCCTCGATCCACGGTGCACACACACCCCAGCCTCAGCAGGGCGCGGTCCAGGAGAGAGACCTGCGACTCATACACGCCGCCGGTCGACGGGTGGTTGAAAAAGCTTGAGAGGCGCTTCTGCTCCTGCTGGTACACCGCCTCCGACATGGTGACCTTGAAGAGGTTCATGCAGGGGTGGGAGCGCGGAAGCGTCCGCACCATGCGCTCCACGCGAAACGCGGGATTCACCTGCAGACAATCCGGGAGCCGCTCCTCGCGGCTGTTGACGTAGAACACCCGCGGCACTGTGAGGCGGATCGAGTGCAGGTGGCGCTTAAGCAGCACCCATGCCCTTAACTCCCCGGGCGTATCCGTCTCCGCAATGTGGATGATCTGCCAGTGCTTGGTGTACAGCGACTCGGCCTGTTTTCGGAAAAAGGAGGTGACTCCTCCGCCGGCCCCACTGGCAAACGTGTTCAGGTGGGGCTTGGTGCCAAATATCTTGCGGCGATGCTCACGGAGTTTGCGTTGGCGATGCCACTTGCGCTTCTGGAAGGCGAGCCAAGCGGGGTAGTCCTCGTACATACTCGGCATGTTTTCCGGCTTGTCCGCCTCTTCTAGCGGTTCCTCGCGTGGATCGGGGACCGCCTCCGTCTCTTTGGTCCCCCCCTCCAGGGATTTGTGTCGGGTGACGGTGGGTTTCTGGGGATAAAACCCGTTCAAGGTCACCCGCCCGAAATCCTCAATGTCGCCCATCGCTTCTCCCCCGCCGCCCAGCGCCTCGTCCCCATCTGCCCCGTCGCCCGAGCCTGGCGCTGACTGCTTCACGGCAGTGACCTTGACAAAGCTCTTGATGTTTTGCTGTTTCAACTTGTCATCGCGCGCGGCGATACGCTTGAACAGCCAGTCAGGGTGCTTGACCCGGGGCACAGGGTTGCGCACGCGCTGCATGGCGGCGGGGATAGTGATCAGCTTTTGGATCACGGAGCCGAGACGCTCCATGTAGTACGGCCAGTCGAGAATCTCCCGGATGTCGAAGCTCGCGAGGGCATTGTCCTTCAGCCACTTGCGAAGGTAGAATTTCTTCACCGAAGGCTCCGCGGAGAAGATGGCCGTCGGAATGGCGCGCTCGGCCACTGGCGCTCCCGCGGGTTTCGCCGAGATAATGAATTTGCAGGCAAGGCCCTTGTCCTTGACCATCTGGTCGCCCAGAAACTCGGCCAGGCGGCGGGCCGTGCTGATTGACGTGGACTTTTGCGAGCCGTATTCCTCGAGGGTCTTACTCATGCTTCGATTCTCGGAAATGAGGTCGAACACCTCCTCGTCCGGCAGGTTTGCCGCCTTCGACTCGAGCACGTCCAGCCACTGGTTCGCCACCTTGGCGACGGCCGCATAGCACTCCTCAAGGGTCGAGCCCTGCAGGAAGATTTTGAAGATCTGCGACTGGAAGATCTTGATCAGCTTCAGCTCCCCACGGCGCTTCACCTCGAACCCCTTGAGCTCCGCCAGCGATCCGTCGTCGTTGAACACGGCGTATCGCTTTTTCAACAGCTTGTCCTCGTCCTTCGACGAGGGCAGAATCATGGCGCGGTATGGGCCATCCACCTCGAAGAAGATGGAGTTCTCCGTGCGGGTCTCATAGGTGAAGGTGGCGGGGTCCACCAGCAGCTGGTATTGGTTGTTGGTGAAGCGTGCGTGGACCCGGTGGTTTAACACCGTGCAGGGGTACGAGATGCTGACGGCCCTGCCCGAGTGGAGTTTGAAGGTGAAATTCTCGGGGAAAGTGCGCGGCAGAATGCACCAGATCCCGTCGGTGTCCAGCTCAAGCGGTCGGCCCACCTGGTCAACCAACTGTCGCGCCATTTGGATGATTTTCGCCCCGGTAAGACACACGACTCCCGCCATCTCCATGGAGAACCAGCGGGAGCCCTTCCGCATCACGTAGCCGTAGAAGGAGTTGAGAATGCACTTGTGTGCCCTAGAGGCGTGGATAGAGGAATGTGTAAGTATACCAAGAATGAATCCGTCCCCGCAGAGTCGGGACTTACAGTTGAAGGGAGTCGTAGAGCACGATCATCTTCTTGGCCTCGTCCACTGCCGGCAGATCCCCGTTTGCGACCGCCTTGTCCACATTTTTCTTCCACGTTTTCAGCAAGCCCTTGTACTCATATCTGCGGTCACGGAACGCGCGCACCGTGTCGACGTAGAATGGATTTTCTCGCTGACAAATGATCGCCTCCTTCTCAATCACCTGGACCTCGTGCATCTTCTTGTATGCCTTTCGGCTGTATTCCCCCAAGCGCTTGTGCAGAAGCGTGGCCTGATCCGATGCCGACAGCTGGTTGAACATTCGCGGTACATCGTTTGGCCGCTTACCAGGAAACTTCTCCGTCTCCAGCTGACTGCGTATCATGTTGAATTCACTGCGTTTGGCGGGAAAGAACTCGCCCCTCCAGGACCATGTGAGCCGGCGGTCACAGGTTTTCCCCGGCCGGTTGAAGTCGCAGGTAGCGCACACCGCTTCATTAACAATCGCGTCTGGTTGAAGACGGTTTGTGAGGATGATATTGGGATACATAGCGGCAACGTCCAAGTGGTAAATGAGGGGACACTCCTCGCGATCCGGTTTGTCACGTAGGTCCTCAAGCTTCTTGACAATTTCAGCCCGCACCTAAAGAAATAATAAAGATGGCCGTGTGAATGCGATTCTAGCCATGGCCATGGGAGATGTTCGTACCTCATTGTAATCAGCAATATCCTCTAGCTTCACTTTTAATTCTTCCTCAAAACTAAATTTAAGCGCCGCGTCGACCTCTTCGATCAACTGCAAATTGTAAAAGGAAATTAGATGCCGGGTGCACACTACGAGCAGATGCCCATCAGAAGCTGCAACTGACCTGCTGGCAAGCCTCCGGGACAATTTTAAACTTGCAAGGAATATCGCTCCGAAACACGCCTGCTTCCAAAGCCTCTACGTGGCCACCGACATAGGTTTCTCCCGAGAGTAGATGTCCCTCATGAAATTTAATGAGCTCGTCTGTATGCTTGTTTGGCATGATAATATGCGCTTTGTATGCTTCCACCTAGCACCCAATAAAAATTAGCCTTCGGCAATAAAAAAAAAAGGAGGGTAGGGTGGGGGGGGGGAAGGCATGCACTCAGGTGCAGCTTACCATTAGCAGCATCTCACATAGGGTCCCCGATCCTTTCCGCAAAACTTCGTCCGGATTCAACGGGATAATGTTACATAAGGAGAAGATAAATGGGTGCACGTATTTCATGTACAAGTAGTAGGTCGCCACCGCATCGGAAACTGAGTATTGCGCGAGCGTCTGTGGCCGCTCTGAAGCAAATCTAGATGAGGAAAATTAAATCAGTCTCTCCGGTAGCGTTTGTGATGGGGATTGAATGCAATCGCACACCTTGTCATATCTTCTGGATCCAATTCCATTGGGTTATATCCGAGCTTCGACGTGGTCACCGCTTTCAAACCATGACTTCCTGCTGGCAAATAACTATCACGCTTCACCCATCTTAGACAATCCATATGAATGGTGTGTTTGCACTTGTATTCATCCTGGTCATCCTTATAGAACCCAATTTCCTAAAATGAAGCGAAAAGGCATAAGAGGCTTTGGCGACTACTACTGCTACTACCACTACTACAGTATTGGACCAGTTCGACTTACATGATACATATCTATCCCGTGTACTCGTGCTCTTGCCTCGACAAAAGGCCAATCAAACATGTCTCCGTTATAGGACACAACCACGGTGGGTTTTAACTCTTGAATATGCTCGAAGAACCGTCTTATCACCGCAGACTATCCAGCAAAAGCTACCGGGTTACTTTTCGCTATCTCAATATTTCTTCGATGAAAACACAAGAATACCTCGTCGGGCTCATTGAAAATCGTAAAAGGCCCCTCAAACTCGGGCTTTGGAGTATACTCGAAGTCGTCAATATCCTGCGAAACAATATCACGGTTTGTGATCAAGTACCCCTACAGGCGCCAATATTAGCTGGGATATCATCATCATGTTAGAAATAAACAAAGCTTACTTGGCCATCCACCATGTAAGAAATCATCATAATTGAGTCGATGGATGCGTCAGGAAACTTGAGAGGCAATTTTGTCGTTTCAATATCAAATGCCAACACTACAGGCTCTGCACGCTTAACTAGATCTTCTCGCCTTTTTAGCGTGATCTGACCTTCTTCGGCTTTGCAGTTGTACCAATAGCCGACACGGATGTCTAAAAAATAAAGATCACTCTTTATCATCCCACCCTTTGTAATTAGCCACCGAGGAAATATTTTTTACCATTATCAATAGCGACACGCAAATAATAAGGTACATCATACTCTCTAATGTCAATTATATTGTCTAATGCATCATGTAGTCCCTTGCGCAAACTCTGCACCGTGTCCCTTTCGTACTCAATCCCAGTCGTAGCGCTGTGTCGACAAATTTTTAAAAATCAACCACAGCTCCACTTTCCAATGGAATAGTATGGGGTCTAACCTGATCACATCTGCATAAGCATCTACCGCATCAAATCGCTCCTCGTTCTTCTTGGCCACAGGCATGATGATTTTTCGCACGGAAAGCAAGTCTTGCACGTTACGAAAGGAAAGCTTTATGAAGGTGCGGCGGTAGCCAAGCAAGTGATTCGGCTAATAGTGGGAGAATAGAGAGAATAAATAAAAATCAAACCAGCGTGTGAGGTATTACGGTACCATTTTTAAATCCTCTTTAAGAACTCGCGTCATTTTTTCTATTGTGCGATCGAAGCGCTTTCGTAAGTATTCTTCAACATCGTTTTCTGTTCCTTGCTAATGAAGAAAAAAAGGAACGCCTTAAAATAGTGCGATGCATTGCCTTCAAAGAGGTGGACACATACCCTACATGCGATCAGAAAGTAAGGGCTATAAATTAATGTACATTTAAATGCACTCCCGTCCTCCTCCAGGAAGTAGTAATCTACTCCCGCGCGCCCACCCGGCCATTCGGGATCCTTTCTTAGCGTCTGGAGATATATTTGTGCTACATGAGAAAGGGCAATGAAGCAATCCATACACAAACCGAAGCTTACCGCATGCATATTGATTAACCATCCTAGCTTCTCCGGGCCTTCTAAATATCGATAAAATCCAAACCGTTCAGTGATCTCGTCCAGAATTTGAACGTCTTCAAAGCGCTGGTCGGTTAGTGATGATGCCTCCATTCTGCGATTGATTCATATACTGATTTTAGGGAGGGCTTAAAATCGGGGGCTCGAGGGGATCAGCGAGAACATAGAAAAACACAACACGACCACAACCTTTTTTTTAATTTAATATTCTACGCGACGCGTAGTGTATGTTTTGCCACGGAAAGTAAACTACCACAGCCAATTTTTAATTTTACTTTGTGACCAAAGTCTCTTCTCGGCTTTCTAGTAAGTCAAGAAAGAGAGGCACTATGCTGAAGCAACTCTGGATCCTTCTCTTACTTTTAATTGCACAAGCGCAAGGCAAGTAAACTTCCTGCTTCTGGCTCGCTATATCCCCTGTTCCATCCTTACTCATTTTGCGCTGGTGCTTTTTAGCCACCGAGTACTATCCCATTGTACTCTGGCACGGCATGGGGGATTCTTGCTGTAATCCTAAGAGTATGGGAGCCGTTAAGGCAATATTTGAAGAGCACCTCCCGGGGGTCTTTGTGCATAGCGTGAGCATTGCCGGTAATGAGGATGACGATCAGAGGGCCGGATTCTTTGGAAATGTGAATGAGCAAGTCGACAAAGTATGCACCCAATTGAGAGAAGAGCCGAGATTAAGAGGCGG
This sequence comes from Calcarisporiella thermophila, assembly GCF_041956535.1. Taxonomy (NCBI): domain Eukaryota; kingdom Fungi; phylum Calcarisporiellomycota; class Calcarisporiellomycetes; order Calcarisporiellales; family Calcarisporiellaceae; genus Calcarisporiella; species Calcarisporiella thermophila. Next base: position 266,037 of record NW_027192192.1, read on the forward strand.
ATTTAATGCCGTTGGATTCTCCCAAGGGGGTCTATTTTTGCGAGCCTACATGGAAAGATGCAATGATCCAAAGGTACATCACTTGATAACCTTTGGGTCCCCCCATGGAGGTAGGTATTTGGAAAGTGATATATATTGATACTCACGATTATTAAGAAGTTTCTCTCGCCCCTCCTCTCTCCAAGGTGTCTCCGACATTCCTGGGTGTGCCACTGGAGGATTAATGTGCCAAATTATGCGATCGATAGCAAAGCGTGGAGCGTACTCCGGTTATGTGAGAGATCATGTTGTACAAGCACAGTATTATAAGGTGAAGAACACTCACATAGACAATTTTATGTTCTTAGAGCCATGCTTATCTCCTCTTCCTTCTCCCTGCTCCAACAGGATCCAAATAATCTCGATGCTTACCTGGAGTATAACATTTTCCTTCCCGATATTAACAACGAGCTCCCGGAGAAGAACGCCAGCTACAATCTTGCCGACCTCACGGGCAAATTTGTGATGGTGCGTTTCTCGAACGATACCATGTTGAAGCCGAAAGAGACGGCTTGGTTCTGGTTTTATGACTCGGAGATGAACGTTGTACCGCTCCGCGCCCAGCCCCTCTACAGAGAAGATTGGCTTGGCCTACGGACACTGGATCAACAGGGCCGCTTGGTGTTCAAGGATTTGGAGGAAGACCATGTAACTGAACGCTTCCTTTCGTAGAATGGACAGCAATCTAGAGCTAACTCTTATGTGTGATGTCTGTTGTAGATGCGGGTTTCCAAGGAATACTTGGTTGAAGAGATAGTGCCCTTCTTGGCTGAACCGAAGCGTACACGCAGCCGGCTGCTGGTCGACCAACATTTGGCAGCTTTCAACAATTAAATTGCGTGTGTACTTGTTCCCTTTCTATTTTTCTTCTTGTTATTTACTGTAGTGTTCTGTTTTCAATGTATTTCGAAAGCCTGTGGTTTTGCCCACTCATAATATAGGATTCGCTTCATGATTTATTTCTATGCTGGCCTTGATTTTTACTCTCTAAGTAAAAGCGCACACTGCACCCGATCTGACCTGTTGAGATGAGGTATTCGTTCATCCCCATAGCATTTTAACGATGAGGCTCACTGAGCCATCCACCAGATCGCTCCTTGTAGCGAGGCCTCCAACTTGCACGCATTGTTTCTCTGGAGGTTTTTCTCATTCACTTCTGATATGGTCAAACATATCGTGTTGAAAGGGAAAAATACACCGCTTAAATTAACTACTGTTTTGATTAATATTATTAAAAAGCGTCTAATAACAAACATTGGCGAATATAGAAACAAGATTCGATCCATGAAAAGAATCTCCCGATAGGTTGCACTTTTATATTAAAAAAAACTGGGGGCTGCTGCTTGAGCTTCATCTCCTCTTTGATAGAACCTTTTGTACAGCGGATTTCACTACCCCGGCAGCCCGATCATTTTCCTTGCGCGTCAGTGCTGCGCAGACACAAATACGGATGGAAGGTCGCGGCGCATCACGCTCCTGGTCCACGACGTATTTGGCGCGGGTCAGAAGGACCCCGTTCTGCGAGGCCTCGTCCACGATATCTTGTAGAATGCGCTCCTCCTCCTCACGGCCGATGCGTTCGCCGTAACGATGGAGTAGTGTCTCGCGGATGCGCATGTGGATCATCGGGCTCGAGGGGTCGGAGCTTAGGGTGACAAGGCGCTCCAACGAGCCTGAGGTTAACGTCTTGTAGAACGCTCGGGTATGGGCCTGGAGCTCGGTCATGAGCGAGGGCGTCTTGGAGAGGATGCTCAGGGCTTCGGACGTGCTCACAGCAAGCATGGCCGGGAGCGCGGCCGAGAAAACGTATGCATTTCCGGAGAGCCGCTGATGATCCACAATCTCGGTGTTGCCCGCGCAGAAACCACCGCTCGATCCGAAGGCGTTGCACATCGAGCCCACAATCATGTCCACTTCGCTGGGCGACACGTCGAAATGATCCGTCAATCCGGCCCCGCGCTTACCAAGCACTCCGATGGAGAACGATTCGTCGAGAATCAAACGGTAACGATACTTCTTCTTCAGCTCGATGAGCTTCGGAAGCGGCGTGATATCACCATAGTTGGCGAAAAGGCCTTCCGTGACGATGAAGCGGCGGGTGAGGGGCTTCTTTTTGCGAAGCTGGTCGACCCGGATCTCTTCCAGCACGCGCTCGAGATCCTCCATGTCATTGTGTTTGTACCAGCGCACAATCGAGCGGGAGATCTGGCAGCCTTTCTGAATTCCGAAATTGACCCCCTCATCCCTATAGGAAAACAAAGTCGTGAAAAAATGGGTGGGGTCATTAGCTCTACCATCCTGTTGTGATTTCTGTTCACGACTACTCACACAACAATGATATCTCCACGCTTGGAGAACGCTGCAATGGTGGATGAGATTGTCGCGAATCCTTGAGCATAGATGATGGCTTCAGTGGTTCCCAAGAATTGGGCCAGATCCTTCTCGAGTTGCATGTGTACATCTAGGGTTCCGTAGAATCCAGGGGGTCCACAAGCACCAACACCGTATGAGCGCAGAATCTTGATGGCCTTTTCCTTAATTTCCTCATTGGCCACCAAGCCCAGGAAATTGTAGCTTGCAAGATTGAGCAGTTGAGTTTTGCCATTGACCAGTTTGACCTTGTGGCCATGTCCTCTACATGAATCTTGTGTAAGAGCGGGGGGGAGGGGTGAGAGGGAAGAATGGGACATACCCTGAAATAATCGGCACTTTGGTCAGCTCCCATTTTTGCTGTTCGGTCAATTGGGGAACGAGTGGCTCAGGTTGCCATTCTTCGACCAGCTCATCTACCTCCTGTATCGCGAATGATGAATCTCATTAGTCCAATGCATTACTCCTCTTCTCTTTCTCCCCATCATCGGCGGCTTAAATACCCTACCCTCTCAGTCAGCTTGATGCTATTGTCGCCGATCCGGTATTTCTTGGCTAATAAATATCGAAGGGCAAAAAACACCAGAAATAGCTCCAGAACGACGCGGAAAGGATCATCACGGTAGCGATCTTTGATGTAGCGGAATACAATGGCCGAGCCTGGGATGGTATAGATGTAGGTCGTGATGGATGCGATGGCTGAGTTGAGCAAATAGATACTCTCCTCCAGCTCCAGGATATTAGTGTTATTCATGTTAGCGGGGGATGTAGGGAATAAATTAAGGTAGAATAGTTAATGGTGGAGCAAAAGAGGGGGTAAAGGGGGGTGCGAATGATGATGAGCTAGAGCGGGACCATGGAACCTCAAGAGATAAGACCAATTTATAAATAGGAAATATAATTTATTACGAATGACTAAGAAGCTGCGACACAAATAAAAGTTCGGGTAAAATCCAATGAAGCGACCGATCTGTATCGGGCTCCAATCCCTCATCCCCCCCCCTCTAGGATTCAATGATTAAATAACGCTGGATCCGCTCCCGACCTTGCGAGGATCAGCCGCCGCATCAAATCCGGCACGATTCTCCTGCGTGGTCGGAACGCGAAGCACCGCATGCACGGCAGAAAGGGGTGGGGTAAAGGTGATATTATGGCCAAGCGAAGCTAAGCATAATTGACATCAGCCATGGATAGAGCGCAATCCTTGGGAGGAAAAAAATCTGCACAAGTTACCCAAATATTCAGCAGTGCCTTTGTCGAACTTTTCTTCGAGGAACGTGTTATTGGGGCTGATTTGATCATGCACACGGGGATTTGCCACCGCCTCGGCTAAGGGAGAGTGTATTAAGGTTAGTGAGGAAAGACGACGGCTGACATAGAAGAAAGGCTCAAGCTATACCCAGAGTCATATTCAAATCCACCACGTTGATGATGTTTTGCAGTGTCTATTCCCACAGAGACCAAATACAAAAGTTGGGTTAGTTCTCAGTTAGCTTCAGCACTAACACAACTCCTCCCCCTCTATCCCCCTCATATCCTCATGCATACCGCGGTGATAATTCTGGACCCTCCCGCTGCACCCGTAACCATGAGCAGCTCACCGTCCCGCTCCACCAACGCCGTCGAGATGCTAGAGAGAGGCCGCTTACCGGGCGCAATATAATTAGCCGGTGTGTCGACCAGGCCGAACGCGTTAGATTTTCCGGGCGTGCTGAAATCATCCATCTGATCATTCAAAATCTAGAGGGGGCAAAAAACAAGGGTAAGTCTCCCTCGTCGCCTGCCGATCTCCAAAAGCATCATTTACAATCCCCGTGTCCGTCATGACTCGCGACCCCCATAACAAGTTGATGGTGGTGGTCATCGAGGCGGCCCACCCAATGGAATCCGCGGCGGACAACTGCGATGTTCCGGTGTCGCTCGCTATCTCAAACTTCTTGGGGTTATACCAGTCGGATCCATGCGTCGCATTGTCCGTGATGTGCTCTCTGATCTTCCTTGCGACGTCTTTATCGAGGAATTGGTGCACTATTTCCGTGACGTTGGCGACAAAGTCGGGGTCCCCGAGGGCGGTGCGTTGCCCGAAGCCAAACTTCATGGCCTCCACTACCCGATGCATGGTTAGATGGTTGCGTTCCAGCTTGTAGCCCTCCAAGATGTTCAGGTCGGAGAGGAGGATCGCTCCACTGGACGGCGGACTCCCCGCCCACACCCCCATCCCACGATAGGTTGTTTGCAATGGCTCGCGCCTCTTTGGTGTGTATTTCCTCAGATCTTCCAACGTCAACACCCCCCCTGAGGCTTGAACCGCATCCACGATTGATTTCGCAATGTCCCCGCTGTAGAAGGCCTCCGCGCCCTCCTCTGCGATGCGCTGAAGGGTGTTCGCAAGCGAGGGGAAGGTGGTGGTCTCGTTCTCGCGAAGAAACACGCCTTTGGGCGCATATACGCTCTTCCAGCGAGTGTCGTTGAGCATGAATGCACTACTGGGGCCCGCAAGGGTGGTGGCTACCTCTCCAGTGATTCGGAAGCCTTCACGAGCAAGGCGAATAGTGGGGGCGAAGAGGTCCGCCCAGGGAAGCTTCCCGTGTTCACGGTGAATTTCTTCGAACCCGCGGAGCTGGCCTAACAACGAAGGATAAAAGAATGGGATCCATGCATCCCCAAGCTAGCTGAGCTACATGGTTTTTGGGGACTCATAAGAGATTAGTCATCCATACCAGGAATCCCTACGGACAGGCCTCCAATGGTGGAGGCCGTGGGGCTTTTCCCTACGAACATGGTTTCATTGGATGCCGCGGGGGCCATTTCCCGAAAGTCATAGAACAGCTTTTCTCCTCCTGGTTTCCGCAACAACAAAAAGCCTAGCGTACACATATAACGTGTCAACGCGTATCCTATACCAAGCCGAAGTCGCGCATCTCTCATTACCTCCTCCGCCAATCCCGCAATGGTGTCCGCCCATCAGCCCAACGCAGATAGCACTCGCCAACACGCTGTCCACCGCATTGCCGCCCTTTTGGAGCATCTGGGTTCCTATCTCTGAACACTCCGCGGTCTCTGATGCCACAGCACCATGGATCGTGTCCCTGTGCACCAAAGGCGCTGCGCTCACCAGGGGAAGGAGAAAGACAATGCCCAAGAGTCTCATTGTGAAGAGGCTATAGGCTTGGAGAGGGGGAGTGGGAGATGGAGAGTGAGGGATTATGAAGAAGTGGTGGAAGAGGTTAAAAGCGAGCCAAAACTAATAAGGAAGCATCAACAGAATTCTCCGGCTGGAGATCTCCCGCCTCCTATTCTACTGCCGATTCACCCATTGGCCAGGGGGGGAATAAACTGTTTGATTCCCAGACTGCGGCAGGCTCTGTTGCCACCCATTTTCACGGGATCCTGTCCATCGCTTTACTAACACGCGAGCAAGAGCGTCATATTAAATACACGAGGTACACCGAAAAGAGAAATAAAAGAAGATTGACCGGCAGGATGCTGACCGCCCAAAGAGTAGCATGTATACAAGGTAAATGAAAAGGGCTAATTACATAAAGAGAAGATGATATTTCCGAGCATGGCCGTTCCCATTGAAGTATTCTCCAGTGCGTCAAGTATCCTTGTCCACTTTCTCGTGGACCGAGTCCCTGACGGTAATCACCGTGCAGCGCGCCTTCTTTTGGACATAGCTCGAGAAACTTCCCCAGAACAATCTATTCATCGATGGGTCAGTATTAGCCGACAGCCCTAACAACCTGGATTTACCGGTTCCATGATCCCTTTAAATGAGATCCCATGACCAGCACGTCCGACTTCACACATTTCTCCACATATTCGACGATCATGTTGCCGCTGTCCATGCGCGATCCGATGACATGGACCACGGTTGGGATCTTCACAAGGGGTTAAATTGGGGCGTATAATTAATCATGGATGCAACATTGAAGAAACTCAAATGCATACATTAGCATCTCGGAGCCTCTTCGCGTACTGTTCCATGTTCTCTTTGGCTTCCGATTCGATCTAAATGCTCCGGACATTAATTCAAAAGAGCAAGCGAAAAATGTCCCGGAGGCATCATTACCTGCTGATCAAGATCGCAGATCCAAGACGACATGTAAAACGAGGTTGTCCCTACATGAGGATAGAGGGTGCTTCCTGTTGTTAGCATCCAATCCTCGAGGCCCATTGTTTAATTTCCCGGAAGGCGCAACTCTCATCCTTACCAAGCTCTTCGGCGTCAAGCCCCGTGTCCAGCGTCAAGGCACACACAATGTCCACCTTGTCCCTGCCTGGCCGCAAGAAGTTCTCAAGCAGCCAGGTGATGACATAGTCCTCCGGACCGGCAGGACTAAGGGCTACGACCACGTAGCGCGAGGCGGGTTGGCTTGTCATGGTTCGATTTAAGACGGGGTGGGAAAGAGGGGCTGCGGGCGCCTCTTCTCATCACCCTGCATGCAGAATTTCGAGATCATCTTGTGACGTCGAATTCGATGTCGACACGCCTGGAGAACAAGGCCATGAGATGGGAGAAATTGGGCCATCCAAGCCCAATCACGCTCAAAGAAGGCGCTTTTTTTTCCCATCTAGCATGTTGCAGCTTGTTCCTGTGACCATGGTGGCATTCTCTTCGGATGCCTTCCCCTCCCATCTCGAGGCGACTGCCGCGCGGCCGAGCGTCGCCCGCCAGCCCAGCGGCCCTCCGCTCCACGGCCAAGAGCGGCGCAGAGCGGTCCCAAGGCCCCGGGTTTGGGGAACCTGCGCTCCGACACCCTCGTCTGCACGGCTGCCGATTCTGGCTGCGGGGTCCGCGGTTTAGGGTGTTTTGTGTTTATTCAAAATTACAAATTTTGACTGACACTTCTGCCATAGGAGAATGCAATTGGAATGCGTCTGACAGGGCAACAACTCCGGATTCTCCCGCCCGCGTACGGTTGAAATTGGTGCAACGGGGAAACAACCACCACATTTTCCCTTTCCTTTTTGTCGCCTCCAACCCTGCTATATAAAACACATGGCCCTCGTCTCCCGTGCCTCTCTAACCGATTCCTTCCCCTCGCTGTGATTCCTCGTTTGTTTTAGGCCCGTCGCCGCCTCCCTCCTTCCAGCCTGCACGCTTGTCTTATCTCTGTGTGCCGCACACCGCGACTTCGGACTTTCTTTTTTTCTTTGTTTTGGTTTCTCTGCTGCTTATTTTTGCGGCTCTTTTCTCCGGGCTCCTACTCCCGCCTCGACTGTGTCTTCTCCCCCCCCATGAAGGTTCATCTTACCCCGCCACCCATATCCTCCTACAATTCTCTCCCGGCCCACCTCCAGCTCCCCAATCAGCGGCTTGGCAAGCACATTCGCCGGCTGGGCCGCATCTTCCTCCGGCATCCTGACTCCCACCGATACGCGCTCTGTTTGCTGCATCGGCATTACGACCTGCGTTCCGGGGAGATCATCGTACAGTATCCAACCAATGGCGGCGTGGTAAGCATAGCGGAACCCCATCTGGCGCCGCACCAGTGGAGCATGCTGGGGGTCATTCCGGTGGCATGGCATTTGGGGATTGGCCAAGAGGAGGAGGAGGAGGAGGAGGAGGAGGGCAATGTCGGCAAAATTGAAGGCCTAGTACCGTACGAATTCCAATTCGGGCGTGGAAAGATCAAAGATCTAGACATGGGCTTTCTGCAGGAGCTGGGCGAATTCCTCGAGAGAAAGCGGCTCGGAGGCCTGTTTGGGGTGTGCCTTGCGGAGGAGCACACCGAGAATACGGACATTGAGATAGAGCGCATGGAGGGCCGCGGCAGAAGAATCGTCATTGAGAAGAGCAGCCAGCCGGTTGCCAATGGAGTGCCCGTTAAATGGAAATTCTATGAGGGCAGGGATACTTCCATGATCATTCGGTGCATCAGGATGTGTGTATAGTGATATCCCTTCTTTATACCTTTATTTTCATATTATCATCTCCATTCCCCTGTTTTACTCGCTATCTATAATAATAATACTAATTCATATACTCGATGCCATCATGAGACTGAAGGATTCCTCTCATGGCAAGCAGAGGAGAGCTTCGAGCCGTCGAGATACTGGTCTTTGCTTTTACTAGAATAAAGCAGACGATAGGCGGGGTTCTACCCGAGCTGAAATTTCGTCATGCACCAGAATTAAAGGGAAGAGGATCGATTAGAAGAGACAGGGAGGGCTGGTCAATGCGCAACAGCAGGTTGCGTGCGGATGGCGATGCTGGTCGCTAGGGATGAGCGGAGAGGTTGGCAGCATTTCAGCGCCATGAGGGGGAGGCGATGGAGAAACGCTTTTGAGGAACACACCATGACGGATAGGGTTAAAAATAGGCCAGGGACAACGGAGCCAAATTAGAACATAATGAAGCGCTGTTGAGGGTCGGCAATAGATCGAAAACATTAAGGGGGTATTGGCCCGTGGCCAATCGAAATCGAAAGGCTTAATGTGGCCCTCGAAGCTCATAGTAGAAAGGGGAGAAAAATTATCGTCCTCAATGTAACTCTGAATTCAACCACATTTTTGTTTCATTGCTTCTCAACCACTCCCCATCTCGTCCTACTGTGATCGCCTGAACCTCTCTCCCACATCGCTCCTTCATTCCCCATCCCCCCTCGCCCCTAGCTCATCCACAAGAGGAGCCAGGAAGGCGACTATGGATCGGTCATCGATAGATCGCTCCTATTCCAGAAAAGTAAGCGGCATCTTGGGCCAATGCTCCCTTGGATTCGCCTTGCTTCCATGCTAATCGCTCATGGAATACACTTCATTCCTCTACTTTCTTTTCTCTCCAGGACTACCAGTCGCTCAATGGCAAACGCCGATTCCTTTCTATTGGAAGTCACCGCAAGGCATCAATAGACAGCCCACTGGGCATCTCTTCTTTTACCTCCCCCCTGCGACCCGCATCGATGTTCTCGGCGCCACCCCCTGTCGATTATCGCCCCTCCCATCTCACCGACCAATCCTCCATTTGCCCCGATCCTCGTCCGCTCTCCGGCATTTTCGAATGGGGGAAGGGCAAGGAGAACGGAAAGCGAATGAATTCGTACGGCAGTCTCATGAGTGATTCCCCCCTAAAAACAGAAAAGGTACAGATCAACGCCAGCAGAACATGGCCCCCTCTTTTGCCCTTATTTTACCCCTAACCTCTCGGTTTGCTGTCCACTTAGCCCTATAGGCTCAACTCCACCCATTCCTTTCACGACGCTAGCTCTGTCGATAGTCAGAGTATACCCGAAGGAGAGAGCGAGGAGGATGAAGCGGCACGGACCAATGGCACTGCTGGCAGCTATCGGATCGCCGGGTCGGAGAGGACGATATCGGAAGACACGGAGGGAGAAGAGGATCTCCGGTCGACCGTGGAACGAGCCGTCGAGGAAGAGGAGGACGCCGCGGACCTCGTCGATTTTGATTTGATGAAGCCACGCGAGCATCGCCGTCCCCCCATTTATATCCCCCCCGCCCACTTCCCCTCGCCTCACTTCCCCTCCCCGCCACTCATTCCCAAACCCCCGCCATTTCAGCCAAAAGAGCCCCCCGGCGCCCCGCCCCTACATCCGCACAGTGGCCAGGATGCCACCCGAATCCGCCAGCTCGAGCAGCATATCGAGCAGCTGACCCTCCAGAACGTCCGCCTCCAACGCACCAACCGCCTGCTAAAGGCCGACGCCGACACCGCCATCGCGGCGACCCAACACGCCATGGAGGAAGAGCAGGATAGGCTGCGGCTGCAAATTGTGCGGCTCCAGCGATCCAACCGTCTGCTATCACAAGAACTCGATGAAAATGTCCATGAAATCCGCCGACTGAAAAAGGAAGAGGACGTAGGACTGGCGAAAGAATACCAATTTTTGGCAGAGAAAGTGGAGTTTTTGCATCGACAAGTAAGTACCCCTCCCCTAAGCGCAACGTAATAGTCACGCAGATACATGCATACATACATAGATGCATACATATTTGTATGTGCGTGTGGGTGTGTTTGTGTCTGAATGTGCGTGCGTGTGTTTATTTATTCACTAGCCTCTTTGGGGTGACCGGGGATTCAACGGATTCTTTTTTTCTTAGTTGGTAGGAGAAAATTTGAGGGCAAAGCCCCCAGCCGAATGCAAGACGGAGAAGAGAGACTCCCGTGCAAGAGAACTGGAGAAAAACCACGAGCAAGCATCGGAATGGGAGGAGAAGTATGAAAAGGTGAGTCTTCGAGTGAACGCTTGACGCTGCGCATACGCTCCCTCCCCCCCCCCCCACCTCCCCAGTGCACTAACCCAAACTCTCGTTTGACGCTAGCTGCTGCAAAAGTATCAAGAGCTCGAACAGCGCCATCTCTGCCTCCAGAACTCACTCGCCGAAGCTGAGCAAAGGTTTCAGGACAAGCTCTCGGAGGAGGAGTATCTGCGAAAAGAGTTGGAGATCAAAGACCAGGTGGTGGCGCAGATGGAGGCGAGCTTCACGGAAATGGAGGAGGAGTACGAGCTGCTGAAGGCGGCCGAGGCCAAGCGTGGCCGGCGGTTGGAAAATGGGTTCGGCGCGGAGAGCGAGGAGGAGGACGAGGCGGCCAAGGGTTCCGTGGAGGGCGGCGACTATGATTTCCCGATGCCTCCCTTGTCGCCGGACGCTCTGCAAAACGGACGGCGTGAACTGAGTCATGGTGGATACCCAAAACATGGGGATTATTTGTCGCTGCATACGAAAAAAATCATCCACCCATCCGGGTGAACTGCACCATTTGCATTCGTTCTTGGTTATAGGCACGCATGGTAGTTGAATGGATCTAATTCTGGCATTTTTTTTTCCCTCCTGACTCTATCCTACACTCTATTTTTGTTTCTTCCCTCTTCCTATGTTTATCATGACGAGAGGTGGGCTTAGCACCACCCTTGCTTGTTGTTTACCCCCCCCCCCCCTTGTGTGTTGTTTCCGGCATCTACCCTTGTGTGTATTTTTAGGATGCTTAGCGAGAATTGTTATTTTACATTAGTATTGTTATATTTTTTTTTCATACTTTCCTCTCATGTTTATAAAGCCTACTGCCATTTTATCTGCCCAACTCGTGAGATGCATTAGGCGAAACGAACTGACCCACGCCGCAAGATGGTTGTGCAGAAAATGAATCCTGTCCTACTCTGCAGACGGAGGGGGGGGACGGGAGAGAGTAGCAACCTGCGGGCGGCGTAAAAATAACAAAACCGATAGGCCATCTTCCCTCTTTGAGACGAATTATCCGGGGAAGGGAAAAAGGGGGAGATACTGCAGAGCCGAGAAATGAAGCCGTTGCTCATCCCCAGCCTCCTTCGTAGCAGGGATACATAACCTCTCATAAAACTGGAAACAGCAGCAGATAAAAAGATTATTTAGACCGAAAGCAAAAAAATCCATAAGCCGCTTCCTCCCCCCCCCCCCTTCGGTCCTACGATTTTGCCTCGGAATTTTACTCGCATCTGCCTAACAATGGGTACATGCTCTTGCAGTAGTTGGCGCAGCAGCGTCCAAACAACGCTGTAATAAACGGTGCATGGAGAGGAAGAAGGAGAAAAATAGAGAAAAACACGGATAGAGTTTCAAGCAGGGGCGAGGCCAATGACCCGGCTTATGATGCGACGTGCCCTTAGTGTATGACGTGGACTGGGTCGCAAAAGAAGGGCAGCTTTGGGTAGCTTCGGGGCTCTTTTGGCACAAGAGCACAAACTCTTTTATTGCTTTCCAACCGAAAACGATAATCGACTGAAAATGCAGTGCAAAACAAAAGCCCCTTCCATCGTTCCCCTTTCCTCCCTTTGCGATGGCGGGACGCGGCTACTTCAAACGCTTGAGTAGATCCCGGCCCCACTTTGACTTTCCAAACCTAATATTCTATTTGGGAGGCCGCATCGTAAACTTCTTCACACAATCTTAATTCGATTAGAGTCCATCCCAAGCGCACGAGTGCATTTTGGGCCCAAACCGGGTTTTCTCCTCCCTCTCTTTGCGGCTTAGTAATAGCTTTAGCTTTACATGGGATTGCTTCGGACGCAACCCTATTCTCCCTCTCCCCTTCCCCCTCCCCCTCCTCCTCTTGGAGACGTTTGCCAGTCGTGGCCACTCATGTTGGCCTCTGGACCCTTTCATCTCTATTCTCTTGCCGCTTCTCTGTGCAGCTGTTGATATTCCTCGCACATCAATTAATTTAGCAGCCCATATTTGCAGCGAGATTGCTGCAGATTTATTTACGCGAGCCGTGGCAAGCAAGGTTTGATGCTGACGTTGTATCTAGCTCGACCATGGGGATGGATCTAGGAAAAAGCGGTGTTTGAGCTTAGAAGCCGTGGCAAAGCCCGCAATCCCTTTTTTTTTCCCATCTGGTTCCACACACATCGTCTCTACCAATAAACAAGTTTTTCGATGCCATTTCGACCCATGGAACGATGTATCTATGCAAATGAACCCACTTCTAATTCCGGTGTGGGTTGACGTGCTTGCTGGAAAGAATTCCCCCGCAGTCAGGTTGGTTGGCGGCGCAATAGCAGTAACAAGAATTCGCACGCGCGCGGTATCCGAATCCCTTCCCTCCCCCCCTTTGAGCCAATTCCCACTGCTGAGGCAACCACGGTGTTAATCGCTCATTGACGTGGGACAGAAACCACCCCGCTTTCGGCTTGTCATTCAATAATTCGACGCTCCAAGAGAAGAAGAGCTAGCTTTTTTCTTTGCCCTCTGGCCTTGGAAAAAAGCGGTCGCCCTACCAACAGAACCAACTTCCTACCCCCTCCCCTCCGGGTCATTGAGCAAAGGTGGCCCCCGCTTTGTTTTTTTCCCCCCTACGTTTCCAGTCGGCCCTCGACGCTCTTATTCGAACTAGAGCACCGCGGAGGGATGCTCTTCATCTTGAAAACTCGCTTATGAACCGGTGTGTTTTGTTCCTATTTATTTTTTCTCTTTGGGTCAGGATCGGTGACAGGATTGATAGCACAGGCTCTGGGCTATTCGCGCTATGCAAGCGTGCAAATTAGCAAATAAAAACCTTGTGTCCACTAGCTTTTGTGATCCCGGCCCCTATTAGGAAGGCCTTTCAATTAGAAAACAAAAAACACGCTATCTAAAACAAACATCCTTTTTTTTAATTTATGGCTATGCCGCACCGCCATATTCCGATGCGTCCTTACTTGATCAGGATGTGCGAATATATATATATAAATATTCATTAACTTCGCAGGTTCTGTGCATATTTCTTTTCTCTCGCGGTGCCGCTGGTGCTTTTATTTCTCGTTCACCTTCCCCCCACCCCCTTCATCTTTTCCCCCTATTGCCCCCCCCCCCTACCTTCCTCAACTTTCCTCGCAATATACAACACTGTATTCATAGCATTTTGTATTCAATCCCCCAAAACAGCCTTCCGTTTGTTAAAAAAAATCATGGCTACTGCTACCCGCTGGCCTCCAGTGTATGTCCCGTTGCACGATGCCCTCTGTGACTCGCAGCCCCGCGCTCAGGCCCGCGCCCACACCCACCCCATGCCTCCTCAGTACGGGGCTCTGTCCCACACCTATGCACAACTGGACCCCAGCGGTCTTCTCTCCACTTGCGCTTTCAAGCCCCCCTATCCCATCCACGACACCCTCTCCAACTCGACCATCACCTTCGAGCCGCCGCAGAAGCTGCACCTGCTCAACGACGTGTTCTTCACCCCTCCCCCGGCCACCACCACCCCCGAGTACGTGTTGCCCTCCGTGACGCAGGAGGAGGAGGAGGAGGTGGGGCTGGAGAGCGATGCGAGCACCCCCGTGCTCTCTCCGCTGATGCCCTCCTCCGCCTCGGAGCTGTTTGAGATGTGGGGGGAGGAAGCTGAGGCGGAGTCCGGCAAGCGTGTGGCGCCCAACCATTTAGAGACCAGCATTAAAAGGAGACGAGTGGAGCCTGATGAGGCAAAGACCGACCTGGAAAATGGCTGGGCACTGAGCGAGAGCGAGGATGAGTATGGGTGAGTACGATTGACTGGTACAACTCTATCTCTTGTCTCGAGTGGCTAATTGTCTCTCTCTCTATTTCTCTCCCGCTTCTTCGGTCCTTTAGCTTCGAACTAGGGCTGTCCAATCTCGAAGACCAAACCGCGTTCTCCTTGCTCGACTCGGATCCGGAGGAAGAACAAGTGGTGGAGGAGCAGGATGAGGAGGCCAATGGAGACAACGAAGATAGAGAGGGAGAAGAGGAGGAGGAAGAGGAGGAAGTGGATGAGGAAGAAGAGGAAGACGTGGATGAGGAAGAAGAGGAGGCGGAGGAGATGGACGGGCCTGAAGGACAAAAGAGGGAGGAGTCAAAAGAGGGGTCGGCCGAAGCCGAGTTCAATCAAGGCGAGAAGACTCCACTGCCTTCGGATGCAAAGACTTTGGCGGATGACCGACCCCAGGTCCCTCCCCGCCCCACTAAGCTCCCTGGACTCTACGCCGAACTCACCGTTTCGGGCGCCGACTGGTGCCGGTATTGCGGCACCACGGAAGGCGTGAATTGGCGGCCCGGGCCTTGGGGCAAGCGCACCCTCTGCAACAAACACGGGTGCGATTACCGGGGCTACGGCTTTGTGTGCAAGCTGCCGCGGCTGGACCTGACCGCCTTTGCGCATGAGAACGTGAAAGAAAGGGAGCGGCCGGTGCTACAGCTGTTCTGCTACATCTGCCATAGACGGGAGTCGTGGGAGGGCAATGTCCTGGTCCGATGCGAAGGGTGCCCGAAATCCTTCCATCAGGCCTGCTGCCCCTCGGGCCGGATCACCGACGAGGTAGTGGCCGGCGACGACCCATGGTTCTGCGACCACGTGTGCCAAGAGAATCTGAAGCAGCGGCGGGTTATTGTTGAGGTGCCGCGGCGCCGGCTACCGTTGATGGCGTCCCCCAAGTCCACCCCCGCCACCACCCTCGTCCTGGAGCCGCGAAGGAGACGATCGCTTCGATAGAGGCTTTGCATATTGTTGTCTTTTCACTTCAAGAAAACATCCTTGTCTATACTCACTCCGCACTAATCATTGCCATTCTCATTTTTCTGTGATTTGTACATATACACTAGCGGTTCCTGTTTGCCCCTTAATAGTAAGATATGTGAATAGTGTTCCCCCCCCCCTTTTTTTTCTTGTGTGGCTTCCTTTATTGGATCATGTAAAGGCGCTGGAGGAAAAATGAAAAAAAAAAATAAAGGTTGACTTGGTAAAAACGAGTTTGACCCACCCAGGCTCCTAACAGGTGCTCTCTTGTTTTCTTTTCTTGAAACGAGAGAGAGCAGTGCGGAATGCAGAGGAAAAGATTGTTAGAGATGGCAACGAAAAAGAAGCCAGATGTGGATGAGGATAAAGCAGCGGTGGATTATGCCGGTCGTTTCCAGTGTCCCTTTCTTCTACGTCGTAGCAATCGATGACGGCCGCGCTCTGGCGGGAAAAGTGGAGAGATGAGATGGCAGGCGCGTGTTTGTAGCCTAGCATGAGTGGAGTGCTCGTGAACTTGCCTGACGCAAGGCCAGTGTAATACCAAGCTGCGCCCAAGTAGTCGCTCTCAAACTCCAAATACCACGGTATGTCCCTGGCGCTGTCACCCATTGCAGCAGGCATCCAACCGCCACTCCCTGGCAACAAGAGAAGGAGCCCCGGATCAAACAACACCAACGGGCCAAACCCAATCATCCGCAGAGTGGCTGTGGTGAGCGTACCATAGGGGGTGCCGAGTAAGCTAAACTCTTTTCGTTTTCGCTATGACTATTCCTGAAGAAAAATCCGATTCCGGCAGGCGTGAAGAGCAACGCAACAAGGCACCGACCTCAGTTAGCTCCGTCTTCAGTCGTAGGGCGTGGTCGGTCAGTCTGATGCTATGCTGTGCATTGTCTCTGAGGGTTCTTGATTGGCGCGCCGTTGCAATAGACTGCACTCCTGACCGCGGCCGGACATGAGGAGCAGGGCGACAGGAAGATATAGAGGCCCGGCGACTGCAACGCTTGGCCGCAGCTGGGGAGCTGCAAGGAGACGGCGCTGGGCGGTTCAGAGGACTCCAGTGGGAAAAGGAGAGCGTCGATGAAGGAGCTCGGAGCTTAGGGTCGGATCCGCTCTCCCAGAGAATGTGGCGCAACGGCCGAGGATTGGCCCGGGGCTCGCGGTAACACCGCATTTAGATTCTCGATTTTAGCTCTAACTTTCTGCTGACTTCAGGGGCAAAAAGCCGGCGGTAATATTGTTTCTTCTCGTTATACTCGGCTCCCTGCCCCGCACGCGACCCTCCCTCCTCCCGCCTGCTTGCTCCTTTCTCCTTCGCGTACGCTTGGCCTCTCTCCTTGCTCCCTCGATCCCGCTCAACTCCCATGACCAGGTGCGTGCTCCATTGCATGGTCATGTCCTAATGGCATCTCCATCGCCACAGCTCGCCGGCTCCATTCACTGACCCTCTCTTCCAATCTTCTAGGTATTCGCTCGAAATCTCCCAGCGACCAACCCGGGGCTCTGCCTTATACGACAACGACCACTGGTCCGCAATCCGCATGGTACGCTTCCTTCCTATCCATATTCAAAACATCCACGGCGGGAACTGACTCCCGTTGCTATATGAATCGTAGTTAAGAGAACCGCTTATTGTGAAGTGCTACCCTCTGGACTCGCAAGGAGGCGTCATTAAAAGGTTCCGCTTCTCCCCCCCTCCCTTCTCTCCTCTCCTCTTCTCCCGTTTCTCACCCCCCCCCCCCATCCTCTTCTAACGCTAACTCTGCGCAATCCCTGTGGAAAATAATTAAACCAGGCATATCGTGGAGCATGTTCGCACACTGTGCGCCCACGTGTTCGCCACCACGACCGACGGGACTATTGTGGACCACCAGCTGGTGGGCAACCGCCGTGTCTGTGCCGACATCGTTCAGGAGCTCGATGAGAGCGAGAGCGCCTACTTCTACTTTGCGAATCTATCCATGCGTCGGAGCGGCTATTATCACCTCCTCGTGAGAGTGTACAAGGGGAATGAGTGAGAATCCTTGAATCCATCACTGCATGAGCTCTCCCAATATCCCAACCCCGACTGATCCCTCTCCATCTATTGATAGCTGCGCCCAGTCCGTGGCGTCGATATGCACCGAGACCGTGTACATTGATCCTTAGCGCGGAAACGACAACGCGCGAGCCACGGAGCATTCATGAGAAACCTGTACACTTATTGACATTACTCTGACCGAGTTCTTATCCTTAGCATTTTTTTCTTTACTCTACAGTGATTCTGCCCTTATTTTTCTATTTATTTATTTATTACCTCTTTATTCTTTTTTGCACGTCCGCACCAGCGATCGACTGGACGTGTTTCATATTGTAAGTAATAAGTGCATCCCAGGGGAGGACCCTCAAATTCAGCTTGTGAATCGAAGCAAATGGCTTAAAGAGAGCCATTTATCTTTCACACTTTGATTGTATCCTGCAAGTGCATAAATTTCTCGACCGCATATGGCTTCGCCTTTCCATCCTATGTGCCTCAGTGGTGAAAAATTTGGGTGTTAAAAAATATCATCAAATAGCATATATTCATTTGATGGCTGGCTATCGCCATTGTCAAGGTCGAATATTCCATTTTATCACTCAGGAAAAACGCTGCGGCCATCAAAGTGGTTTATCACTTTTATATTGCTGTTCGTCACGAGGGGCTTGGGGATGAGAGCTGAGACCAGTTGAGTTAGAGGGGTAGAATACATCAGTGAGAAACAAGAGAGGCATTATAAATACAATATCAAATAAGAGCTTAGAGGGTCTATTGAAGCATGCAAAATTAAGACAGTATATTCTCTTTCAAAAACCTTGCAATTCTCTCTGCTCCTTGGTCGATGGTGGCATTATGCTGGAGAGAGAAATCCGGCAAAAGGGGGAAGATGTGGATCCTCGGCTCCTCCCACATACTGACCACGACTCCTTCTTCCTTCAAGCGCTTCTCAAGCTCCTTTATCTCGTCATACAGCACCTCAAGTCCACCCAAGCAAATAAAGCAAGGGGGAAAGCCGCGCAGAGATTTAGCATAGAGGGGTGAAGCCCTCGGATCCTCGAGGGAAATGGCCGGATTCTTGCCGAGATAACGGTTACTACACCTTATCGATGCATCACGGTTCAAGTAATCGTATCTGGCGAACCGATTGGACCACAGGTCGGGTGGAGTCATTCTACACCAAGGGGAGATGAGAATGGAGCCTCCCGGCAGAGGGAGACTGCCCTGCTCCTGATCATCCTTCGCTTTCAAGAGTTGCGTTCCTAAGACGAGGGCCATATTGCCTCCCGCACTGTCGCCAGCTATGCGTAATGCAGGCCCGTTAGAACCAGAGGAGATCAATGCAATCATCTTCCCCCATCGAAAATAACGGCACGGATTATTTACCGAGAACAATGCTCTTGGCTGGGATGCCTCTCTCCTTCAGCAGGTACCGGTAGGAGGCTAAGGCCTCCTCTGGCTGGGTGGGGAACTTGTTCTCGGGGGCCAACGAGTATTCTGGACAGAAAATTGCGACCCGCTTTCCCGTTAGCTTGCTTATTTTGTTGATCCACCTAACGTGCGTAGGCAGATACATGAGCGCATACCCGAAAAAATAGCCACCCCCTAAATTACAAAGAGAAGTCAATTATCGAGATGCTGCTCCTCACCCCCTCCCCCTCCTCCTCCCATGAAGTCTTACCATGGAAATAGAGAATAACGAGGTCGGGCTCCTCACCCTTCTCCTCAGGCTTCTGGATCCAGTATCCTTTGAACCCAGGTTTGATATTCACACTTTGCACCCACTGACTCTGGTCCACGCCGGACAGCAGATTGCCGCCAGCAGAAGAAATGTTCAGCAAAAAGCGTGAGACATGGTGGGGTGCGTAGAAAAGGTTTCTTAGGAACGCGGCCAAAAATGCATCGCCGAAAGTCTGTCGGCCGTCATGAAGTCGAAGCGCGTATTTTACGATCGTGAGCGTCATTTCAAATGCTGTAGGTGAATGAGAGCTCTTCCGTATTAACAATAACATTACTAGCAAAAGTCAAGCAGCCATTCATTACCCGACCAAGCAAGACATTTCAACCCAATAGCGAGATCCTATTATTGCGCATGTTAGTAGTATTCTACCCAATGTCCGCTAATTCGCGGGTGTATTTCTTAAAAAAATGAAACAATAATGAGTTTTGTAGTACAACTCACAATCAAACTATTCATGGTAGTTGGTTCAATATACTATACAATTCAGCTTAGGATGTGATGGACAACATGCTGAATGTTTCCCCGCTTTTATTTCAATTGCAGAGATTCCTCGGGAAGCATATGAAATCCCTGGGTGTTTCGGTCAATTATTGACCGAAACACCTCGGGATGACGTAAATTACAGCCGACAGCAAAAGCATAATCACAAATCATGGATTCATATAACTTTTCATATAATTTTTGTGTAATTATTTATTAATAGTGGTGTAGCTGTCTAATTGGAAAAAAAAGGTAGAAAAAAAAAGATAAGTGACAGCCGTGACTGGGGACGCGGTGAACACACTGACTGTTGTTACTTCCTGTAAACAGTACAGTGTTTCTTGCCTAGTTTTCCACCGTGTTCTATGCAGCATGCAGTGAAAGCGCCTAGCTCATCGCTCTGATTCCTGATGCCGTCACACGTGTTCCCAAAAGATGACCATCTTACGCCGATCCGGTTACAGCAGGCATTGCTTAAGTTTCTGCTCTTACTTTTGTCGCACGCCACCGCGCAACATCCAAGTGAGTTATCTGCGCACCAGCCGTCACCACGTTTGGCCAACTGGTTTTTCGCATGCTCGCTTACAGATCTCTTGACCTTACGTGCGTCACAACTGTTCATACAGTTGTTGAATAAATCACGCACTGTCTCCACGCAGAACGCAGCGGCCATAGCGGCTTTAGCTTCACAATACCCAGGTACGAAGCATGCTACACACCCCGCGGCTACGACACCAGATCCTACGCACTTATTCGAGACCTTCGCGTGCGGTGGTGCATATTTGCTGGCTATGCACCCCGCCTGCTGACGTTGCTCGGGAGTCAGTTGACGTGCTGGAACATGCTGTGTCCACACACAGACTGCAAGATTCAAAAGTATCGCTGCGATCGTGAGTGTCTTACTGTATAGGTTCGTATTGTGGTAAGGGTCTATATAAACGGCGAATTATAATAGCTAATCCTATTATTATAATGTAAAGCTGTATGATCACTACTGTAAGCAGCTGCTCTGCTTTAAGCATATGTGAAAAACAATGGGTATTCGCATGTTTTTGTTGACTTTCTCGACAATTTTTTGTGCTTTTTATATCAAGTTCTTTTTATGTTTCCGACCATTTTTTTGTACGCCTGTGAAATAAGCTTTGAACCTGGATAAGCGACCGGCCGGTGAAATCGTAATCTAGTTTACGGCCATCTTTAGTGGAAAGTGTTAGATCCCGTATTGTCTCGCTTTTCTTGTCGAAAGATAGATACCTAATAAGACTTGGTTTTTTGCTTGCGCCTATTTTTGTTTAACCTATTTGACCTTCCACTACCCCTTTGGTATTTCGTAATTATTGCCCCCGTAACACCTGCGATTTCATCCTTAAAACGGATTTTACACTCAATTTTGCAGCAAAACTTCACAAAGAATTCCAGATAGAATTCTGCGTTTTCAGTCTGCAAAAAGTAAACGACAAAAAAAGTTGTCTCGAATATGGAGAGTAATCAAAACTCTGCTAAGAAAATGAACTAAGAGCATTCAATCATCAAAATGGTATCTTAATCCAAAAAAAAAAAACCAGCAAAATATAGATATGCACTTTTTCCAAATTCAGTACCCCGGTGAACCAGGTTTCTTTCTTTAAGTCAGGGTGATATATACCTCTGAAAATAGTGTAGGAGCTGTAGATTTTTCTCAGCATATTTTCAGTGTTCCCTAGAAAGGAGCTACTGAAATATTTAATTTTAACAAAGGATATTCATCTGTGACTATGTTTTTGCGGTCGGCTGTATTTCCGTCAGCCACCAATCTAAATCTAGAGGCCATCTTTAGGAAAATGGAGCCGAAATATCCCAGTATAGGAATATTCAAGCGAGAGGTGGCCATAGATTAGTTATGAAGTTATTTTTCGTTGCGGTTTTTACAGCCAACTGTGAGGTCATGACCGCTAAGTGATATCCTTCAATGAGACAGCAATGCTAATCTAACCCTGCAGAAGAAAGGGGCTGATATGTTGAGATAAAACTTCAGCACTCGCATTATTTTAAGGATGCATTCTACCCTGGCGTCGTCATTCTATCGTATATACCACGATGATGGACAAACTTGGATGTTAAGACATAGCCATAAGTATACACTCATTGGATAGCTGCCTATCACAACAGCCACAGTGACCGCTGTAAAAGTTGGGCACACTCATTCTTGGACCTCCTAGTGATATAGCCTCTTTTTCATTTTATCCCTCGGGAAAAAAAACTCTGCTGCCATCAAAGCAGCTTACTCTCTTCGATGACTTTTTATTATTTTTCTTTTTGAGGGGTTTGGGGATGAAAATCGAGAGTGGGGCGGTTAGAAGCATATAAATAGAAGGCAGCAGTGAATAGGGGAAAACACGAGGATAAAACACCAATAAGAACTTGAAGGGTATACTGGAGCAGGCAAAATTAAGATAGTACATTCTCTCTCAAAAACCGTGCAATTTTCTCCGCTCCTTGGTCGATGGTGGCATAGTGGTGGAGAGAGAGATCCGGCAAAATAGCGAAGATATGGATCCTTGGTTCTTCCCACATACTGAAAACGACCCCGTCTTCCTTCATTCGCTTCTCAAGGTCCTTTATCTCGTCGTACATCACCTCAAGTCCACCACAGGAAATAAAACAGGGGGGGAAACCGCGCAGGGATTTGGCAAAAACGGGTGAAACTCTCGGATCCTCGAGGGAAATGGCCGGATTCTCACCAAGATATCGGACACGACACACTTTCGCCGCTCTGATGTCCAAATAGTCATACTTGGCGAACCGATTGGACCACAGGTCGGGTGGAGTCATTCTACACCAAGGGGAGATGAGAATGGAGCCTCCCGGTAGAGGGAGACTGCCCGGCTCCTGATCATCCTTCGCTTTCAAGAGTTGCGTTCCTAAGACGAGGGCCATATTGCCTCCCGCACTGTCGCCAGCTATGCGTTATGCAGGCCCGTTAGAACCAGAGGAGATCAATGCAATCATCTTCCCCCATCGAAAATAACGGCACGGATTATTTACCGAGAACAATACTCTTGGCCGGGATGCCTCTCTCCTTCAGCAGGTACCGGTAGGAGGCTAAGGCCTCCTCTGGCTGGGTGGGGAACTTGTTCTCGGGGGCCAACGAGTATTCTGGACAGAAAATTGCGACTCGCTTTCCCGTTAGCTTGCTTATTTTGTTGATCCACCTAACGTGCGTAGGCAGATACATGAGCGCATACCCGAAAAAATAGCCACCCCCTAAATTACAAAGAGAAGTCAATTATCGAGATGCTTCTCCTCACCCCCCCCCCTCCTCCTCCCATGAAGTCTTACCATGGAAATAGAGAATAACGAGGTCGGGCTCCTCACCCTTCTCCTCAGGCTTCTGGATCCAGTATCCTTTGAACCCAGGTTTGATATTCACACTTTGCACCCACTGACTCTGGTCCACGCCGGACAGCAAATTGCAGCAAGCGGAAGAAGTGTTTAGCAAAAAGCGTGAAACATTGCGCGGTGCATAGAAAAAATTTCTTAGGAACGCGGCCACAAATGCATCGCCGAAAGTCTGTCGGCCGTCATGAAGTCGGAGCGCATATTTTACGACCGTGATGGACATTTCATATACTGTGGATTAATGAGAGCTCTTCCGTATTAACAATAACATTGCTAGCAAAAGCCAAGCAGTTAATATTTACCCGACCAAGCAAGGCATCGCAGCCCAAGAACGAGATCCTATGGTTCATTATGGCGCATTTTAGTACCCAATATCAGTGGAATCAAACGAGTCATTTTTGGAAAAAAAAACATACTAGAAACAATTCTGTAGTGCAACTCGCAATCACACTTTTCATGGCAGCGGGTTCAATGCACTATCCAATTCAGCTAAGGAGGCAATGGGCAACAAGATGGGAGTATATACCGCTTTTATTACAGTAGCGGAGATTCCCCAGGAAGCATATGAAATCCCAAAGTTTATCAGCTAGGGACCTCCAGCCACCAATCTAATTCAGGGACCGTTTCTAGGAAGAAGGTACGGAAGCTTCCCAGTGCAAGGCTTTTTTCCCATTGTCCCCCGCGGGGGCTGCTGTCTCTCTCCTTGGCGATCCGATTTACCCCGCGGCCCATATGACCCCATTTTCCACGTTGGCGTATCTGTATCTATGTCTGTATACAAAATGGCAAATAGAGACGCGATAATAATATTATCGCGTCTCTATTTGCCATTTTGTATAGGGCCAATTCACTCCCTTCATATTATGAATATATATATAATTGGCCTTATACCTTCCCAGTTCAGCAATATTCAGTCAGGAGGTGGTCATGAACTAGTCATGCTGGTTATTTTTCATGGCGGATTTTACAGCCAGCAGTGGAGTCGTGGCCACAAGTTGGTATCCTTTATCGAAACAGTAATGCTTCAATAACTCTCTGCAGACGATCGGCGGGAATAGGTCGACGCGAAACCCCAATCCCTACATGCTTTTAAGGGATATATTCTACTCTGGCTCCTAAGAATAGCTTGACCAATTTGGAATTGATCTTGAAAATGAGTATAACTTCATGGTGCAAGCTAATACCCTCAGTGGATGGTTGTGTGACAAGAAAAGTTTAGAAGGGACTACACCAAAATATGGTTAATAAACCGAGACTTTGATTTGAAAGCAGCTCAGCGATGACCAAGTGCTCTCTAACATGTTGTATCCTAAGGGGGAGCATTTTGCCGATATCTCGTTTGATTTTGGGATCAATTAAATTGCCTTTTTGCTCTTGGGAACTTGAATCATTAAGAGTCTTATAATGTAAAAGGTCGAACTTAAAAAATCATAACCACACTTGCACTAAATGCGGTAAGCGACGGTAAAGAGCTTCACACAAGTCCACCGTTGAGGGTCGGGACTATCACAGAATGTCTTTGTGCTAGATATTCGGCTTCATCTCTGCCTTTCTTGAAGGTCAAACCAATCTCTGTTCTATCGATTTGGAAAGTTGTTTTGTTGGTGTTACACAATCTCCAATTGGCCTGCCGCAAAAGGTTATCAACATATAAATGGACAAGCCACCTTGCGGGCTACACCCTCGGAAGTTTCACGTGTTGCTTGTTCAATTTTATTTCATTTTTCTTTCTTCTCCACATTTTTTCACTTTCTCTTTGATATAGCCGTATTTGCTATAATCCAACCGGAGTGGACACCATGGCTCGTTCAAAGCTCAGCTTGATCAATTACATCTTGGTTCGTGGCATAGTCCTATCGAAGCTTATTCCATTATGTCTATACTGATTTCGAATACTTCTCTCCACAGAGGATCTTCTCCGAAATCAAAGGGGTGACAGAAGCAGGTGATATACCCACATGTTCAACCTCGTTACCCGCGGTGGCCGCCTCTCCGCGGTGCTAACTCTATTACCTCCTTTCACAGCTCTAAGGGGGGCCATCGTCTCGCTGCAATACATGGTCGGGATTCACGATGGAAAGCGCATGTACATCGACGCCCTTATTGTAACCCTATTCAAAGTCTTCTTCAAGCACTATCTCCCTAACATGCGGGGGCTCTTTAAGGTGTTCAAAACCTGCGTTAATGCGCTTACCGGCGTCCGAGGGAAGAATAGAATCGAGCCCGTGGTAGAGAAGGGCTTTAAGGGATACTGGGTGAAGGAGAAGCACGACACGAGGGATCCAGAGCTGGTGGTTCTCTTTTTCCATGGTAATTTCCGGATTGGAGCTCGAGGCCTCGCCTCCCATATATATGTATTGATATGTAGAGCTAACCTGAATCTCGGAGACAGGTGGCGGTTACGTGTTTGGGTATCCCCTCATGTGGCTACCCGCATATCATAAGTGGATTGAGAAAATACGCCAAGTAACGGGGAAGCGGACGGCCGTGCTCTGCCCAGAATATTCACTGGCCCCCGAAAAGAAATTCCCCACTCAATTGAACCAGGCTCTAGCCGCCTACCGATATCTACTAGTGGATAAAGGCATCTCGGCACGGCATATTGTTCCAGGTACGTCCTTATTTGGTTTCTGAATGGGTGACCTTGTCCAGGTGAATTTATTGTTTTCGCATCGATAGCGGGTGACAGCGCAGGTGGAAATCTTGCCCTCTCCCTCTGTCTCAAACTCAATGAGGATATTAACAATGGAACGCCCGGCTCCCTTCCCATGCCCGGAGGTTTAATCACCGTCTCTCCTTGGTGCAGCATGGCACTTGAAGGGCCTTCACTTAAACACAACGATCGCTATGACTATATCACCTACTCCAAGATTTCCGAATGTCGAGATCTGATCTTAGAGAGCAAGGCGCTGTATACCGATCCAAGAGTATCCCCATTACATGCCAAATCCACTCGAGGACTGCCTCCTAATTTTGTCATTGCGGGTGAACTCGAAGGACTTTACGACGATATTCAGGCATTGGTTGAGAAATTTAAGCGAGATGGAGTTGAGGTTGAATTTTGGCATGAGCCACGAATCCACGACTTTCCCCTCATGGAAGATTTTCCTCCATGGAAATTTACCACCATCAATCGTGGGGCGGAGAAGGTGGCCCAATTCATCAACAGAAATGTGTTAGGGCAAGAGTAGCATACTGGTCTTCTAGTAGCTTTTTTTTACCAAGCTTTTTTTAATTATCTCTAGCTCGTTATGGCTCTTAATACATCTGAATTCGTGTATATTTATATATATATATAAACTCCAATACATAAGCGCAAAAATTATGGCAGTAGAATGTAGTCTCACAAATATCCATGGCCACAGGCTAGAAGACTATGGCCTAGCCTAGATGGTGGTTGGGATCAAGCTGCACTACAGGTATTTCGAGGAAATTCCAGTGGTTAACTCAGACGATCAGCCCTGGCTATTACCAGTCTGCTCTACAGAAGGTCCTTTTATTAGAGTCAATCGAACAAGCCAAACAAAGTCGTGCATTTTTCTATATTGTGATATTCGGCAAAAGAATAAGCCATTGCACCGCTCGCTTGGGTTCCAAGGGGATTCCGTGTGGGAAACATCTGGTTAAGCTCTCGACTTAAAATTTACAGGCCAGAATCGGACGAGACTTGCAGAAGGTAAATTTTATACAGTTTGTATCCAAAACGTAAGTTCCAGATTCTCATACTAGTTTCTAGCGTCAGCCTGATTCAACGGTAAATAAAAGCGCTGAAAAAGAGGCTGTCATCCAGCAAGCATGACAGTTCAAATAATAAGTTGGAGAATGATTGGTATTTGAATCGCATTGGGTGTTCAAACAGATCAGTGAGGCGTGGAGAATAATGGGCCACATTCGGGAGTATTAGCAGGCCAGGTGGGAATCATTGAATTTATATATTAGGCTTTAAGGTATGGAAGCTTCTGAGTTGGCGAAGCTACAATCTAGTCGCTGCTGCAAGCACCGATCAGCTTTTCGCTGTGCAAGCATCGAAATGAATTTCAGAATCATTAAGATGAGAGAACGTGGTCTGGTGGCTTAATTTTTTTCCCGATATTTCCCATGCTCGCTCCTTACTTTGTCGCGTGTTTCTCTTCAAAGCAATCCTTCTCTTCCAGCTCAAGCGTTCATATTCAGTCATGGTGTTTCTCCGCGGAATTCAAGCAATTAAATCGCAGCCTGCATTGAGGTCTCGGCTGGTGTTCCAGGTATAATCAGTGTTTGATTCTCCACATGGATGCCATCCATTGATAGATTATGCATTTGTTCCCACTCTGATGAACCTCAGGCGATGCGAGGTTATGCTTCGAGCAGCGGCTCCACCTTGCTCGTTATCGAACATAAAGACAACGAAATCGCGCCCTCGTCACTCAACGCTCTCTCTTTTGCCACTCGTTTGTCTAAGCCGGTAACCGCCCTGGTTGCTGGATCCAATCCCTCTGACATCGCCACCAAAGTATCCAAACTCTCCGGCATCTCCAAGGTATTGGTTGCGCAGAACGAGGCCTATGACCATGGGCTGGCGGAGAACTTGGCCCCTCTCGTGGTCGAATGCCAGAAAAAAGAGGGCGCAGGTTGGGTGGTGGGCGCACACTCGGCATTTGGAAAGAATGTGTTGCCTCGTGTAGCGGCTCTGCTCGATGTGAGTGCTGTGTCCGATGTGATTGGATTGGAGGGTGAAGAGGGGGATGTTTTCGTGCGTCCGATCTATGCTGGTAGGAGCACACCTGGTGTTGAGTGGTGCTGATGTGGTGTATCTTACTCGATGTTTCTTGCAATAGGTAATGCCATTGCTACCGTCAAATCCAAAGACCCGGTTAAAATTATCACTGTTCGCTCTACCGCGTTCCCCGCTGCCCAGACCTCTGACCAAGCGGCGCCCACTGAGCCGGCCCCCGAAACAGCTGTGCCCAAGCTCTCCGAATTCCTCGGCGAGGAAGTCGTCAAGAGTGACCGCCCCGATCTCGGCACTGCATCTCGCGTCATTAGTGGAGGACGCGGGATGAAGAATGGCGAAAACTTCAAGATGCTCTACGAGCTCGCCGACACCATGGGCGCTGCGGTCGGCGCTTCGCGAGCGGCCGTGGATGCTGGTTTTGTGGACAACTCCCTGCAAGTTGGACAGACTGGCAAAATCGTCGCCCCAGAGCTGTACATTGCTGTTGGTGAGTTGTCGTGTGATCTCTCTGGATGAACCCTTTTCTCCCGTACCTCTTGTGCTAACCATCCCCCGTATGTTCCAACTTAGGTATCTCTGGAGCCATCCAACATCTTGCCGGTATGAAGGACAGCAAGACCATTGTCGCCATCAACAAGGATCCGGAGGCACCCATCTTCCAGGTGGCTGACTACGGACTGGTTGCTGATCTGTTCCAGGCCGTGCCTGAAATGACGGAGAAGCTGAAGAAGTAAGCGGAACTTTTGTGCAATAGAAATGTGTGTTTAATAGAAGGAAAGCTTTTATATATATCTTTTATCAATGCTTAAAATTAACCAACCAGAAAAATCAAAAGGAAAAGAAAAAGAAAATGTAAAGGCGAAAAGAAAATATATAAAAAAAAAAGAAAATACACACTGTACTTGTCCAATCCAAACCATCCACCTTCTCATTCTCAGAGCTGCACTTCCTTGATCCCCTCCGCATCTACCAGTTTTACGGAGAAGGCTGGGAGATTAATAATGAAACGTCGTCGCAGCTCCTCAACACATTTGCGCAAGATCGCTTTGCCCTCCTCCAAAGTGATATCTGGGCGATGATACCGATCCATTAGCGAGAGCAGATAGTATGCGCCGTATCCGTGTGCAGCGAAAGGAACTTTGGCGGATGAAGCGAGGTAATCAAGCCAGTAGAGATGGGCTGTCTGGTCGCGGGGATCGTAGCCGCCAATAAGAAGATTGACATGGTAGGCGTTCTGTAATATAATTGGAGGGAAAAGAAAATTAGTTTTCTATCCAACCCCATCGCCGCACGCCATTTTTATTATTATTACCCGACTACGTAAGCTGTCTGCCATTTCGCGTCGTGTGTAGGAGGCCACTGCTTTAGGATTGGGCTCGATGCCATTGCGAAGCGCATAGAGTTTAAGATTCTTCTGAACATACTCGGCAAATTGGACAGCATCTCCTGGCTCCCCTGCAAATGCCATGATCGCATGATCGGTTAATGGGCGAGTTTTATCCTCATTGGACTTCATCACAGTAATGCTGCGGGCTGCCGAAGTATCGGAGGCGACAAGGACGAAATCTTTGCCTGTGAGAGCGAAGAGACACTCCATATTGAGTTGAGAATTTGTTGTTCGGGGACGAAGTGAAAACGAGAAAATAAATGATCGCTTTAATCGCGCTTCTCTATTCTTTTTCTTTTATTTCGTGCGTACGTGTACTCGAGGGTGACGACTGATTTCATTGAAATAATAACAGTCCC
The DNA here is from genome assembly GCF_041956535.1 of Calcarisporiella thermophila. Classification (NCBI taxonomy): domain Eukaryota; kingdom Fungi; phylum Calcarisporiellomycota; class Calcarisporiellomycetes; order Calcarisporiellales; family Calcarisporiellaceae; genus Calcarisporiella; species Calcarisporiella thermophila. The sequence continues at coordinate 295,459 of NW_027192192.1, forward strand.
ACGTATACAAGGCCGCCCTCAACTTGATCTTTTAAAACAACACTTTTTTTATTATCTTGCAGTAATACTAGGACTTTTCATCGTTTTTAGATCACTGCATTTGCATACGCTAATTTCCCGATTGCACTTCACGAAGATCGATAATGCCTCGCCGCACGAACGGCGCCGCTACACTCTCTTCTGCCTCCTACCCGGATGATCCTCTTGCCACTTTTACCACCGATCGAAAAGGAAAGTTCACCACCCGAATATATTCGCCCTCTGACATAAAATCGGTTGGATCGCATTCCAAATCAAGAGTAGCCTATTTCCATGAAGAAGAAGTGGGAAATTATCATTATGGGGTGAGCATTCTGAGCTATCCACTTTCTGATCTTCTTTTTCGCTCACCGATCGGCTCTCCATTTAGGAAAAGCATCCTATGAAACCTCATCGTCTCACTCTCACCAATCACCTAGTGATGAGCTATGGACTGCACAAACGAATGGAAATCTATCAACCTCGGAAAGCGACGGAGGATGAAATCCTTGAATTCCATGCGGTAACCAATGTTTAGTCGGTTTTTTTCCTTCTCGGCGTATCAATAACATTGGATATAGGAAGACTACGTGGACTTTCTCAAGCGTGTCACCCCCGAAAATGCCCCCTCGTTCACAAAGCTATTTTCTCGCTTCAACATCGGAGATGATTGCCCTATATTCGATGGGATGTACGAATTTTGCCAGATATATGCTGGTTCGTCCATTGAAGCTGCCCGCAGGCTTGCTCACGGAGGAGCCGATATTTGTATGAACTGGTCCGGAGGGCTGCATCATGCTAAGCGGGTTGAAGCCTCAGGATTTTGTTATGTAAACGATATCGTTCTTGCCATTTTTGCATTGCTGCGGTAGGCATCTTAATTGCTTGGAAGTTTCCATTTGGGGTCGGAATAACTCACTCTCTGGATTTTTTATTATGGATATTCAGGCTGCACCCGCGTGTGCTCTATGTGGACATTGACATCCACCATGGCGATGGAGTGCAGGAGGCATTTTACGGGACGGATCGAGTCATGACTGTCTCCTTCCACAAGTACAATGGTGACTTCTTTCCGGGCACGGGGAGTATCGACGAGATTGGGAGTGGGCTTGGCAAGCATTACTCCCTCAACGTCCCGCTCAAGGACGGAATCGACGACGAATCCTACCTCGTGCTATTCAAGTCGGTGATGGAGGCGGTCATTGATGCTTTCCGACCCAGCGCCATTGTGCTACAGTGTGGAGCCGACTCCCTTGGATGCGACCGGTTGGGGTGCTTTAATCTGAGCATCAGGGCGCACGGAGAGTGCGTGCGCTTCATGAAGAACTTTGGATTGCCACTGCTTGTGCTTGGAGGGGGGGGCTATACCGTCCGGAATGTGGCTCGATGCTGGACATACGAAACCGCCATCCTTGTGGATGCTGAGATTTCCGACGAGCTGCCCCCCACCGTTTACCGCGAGCACTTTGCCCCCGATTACCGACTGCATCCGGACATCTCTGGCCGGGTGGAAAACCAGAACACACGCGCCTACCTGCATCAGCTACGGGTGAAGATCCTGGAGCAATTGCGGTATCTACAAGGGGCTCCCAGCGTGCAGATGCAGGAGATCCCCCCCGATATCCAGGGCTTTCTGGATGATACCGATGGCGCCCGGGGGGATTCGCTCGCCGACTCGATGTCTGGGAAGGACTCGCGGGAAAATGAGCGAGTGAACGTGGTCAGCGAGTTTTATGCGGGGGATGAGGACCAGGACGGCGATTTAGAAGGGATGGATATCGACGTTTAGCTTTTATACTACTATTAATTCTCTCTCCACTGTATTTACTATTTTCCGGATGTTAGGGTTATATTTGCTTTCTTTCTTTTTCTCGTTCCTTTTGCCTTCTTTTTTCTTCTATAATATATTTCGTTGTAATACCTTGTTATTTCTTGATCTCATCTATCTCTTTGTCCTCCCCTTTCATTCTATTCTCTCCAACTCAAAGTAGAATGTAAATAAAATTGAGTGATGTTCTCCAAGTAGGGATCTCCGCCCAATGCATCCGTGCTAAAATTCCGTTATGTCATGGTAGCACAAAAAGACTAAAAACGCGACAATGGATAGTTGGAATTTAACGGAGATTGGAATGTAATAATCTAGTTCGATATATACTCGAAAATTTAAGATGAGTATGCAAAGAAGAGTCAAACCTTTTTTTTTTTACTAGTTACTATTACCCTCTTTAATACTCTCTTTTTTTTTTTTTAGTCGACACTCCTTTAATACTATATTCCATTTCTCGTGTATTATTTAAACGCATTTCTTTCTTAACTTCTTGTTTTCTCAAACATAATATTGCAAGTTTCTTTGGCATAAAAATTCTTCGTATATTTTCTCTCTACCACTTGTACTACCCCCCATTCATACCATCCTAATTCACCATTGTTGCATTCCACACCCATCTCATGATAAGTCACTCGCTACTCCTGATTTTCTCCGTTACCTTTGCGTCTCTCTCCTTCGTGTCCTATGGGGTGACTGCCCAGCCCCCCTACTACACACATAGGCAGTACACTGGCCCCCCCACTGGAGACGGGTGGATACGAGTCTACGGCCAATCGACTCCTCCTCCTCCAGCGCACGCGCACAAGCACAGGCATGGGTTGTCCAAGGGCGCGGCGAGTTCTAGGGCCAGGAAAGGCAGGACATCAAGGCTAGCCAAGGGACGAGTCCTAATGGCTTCCGACGACTCCCCCTCGGACCACAAGTACTATCACGGGATGAAGTATCGGGGACTGAGCTATGATGATGACGATTATAGTAGCCCCTTTGAGAGAGAGGTCAACATGGACGATATGACCGACGACATCTTCTCTTTCATCAGGGATGACCAAGACGACTATGAAAGAGAGTGGGAGAGAGAGGAAAGAGCCCGGCAGAAGCGGCTGGAGCTAAAGAAGTTGAGAAAGAAGCAAAAGAAGTCGTCGGACACCCCCGAGCAGCTCGCCCACCTTCAGCCGGTTCGGACACCGGCTATGACGAATGTAACGACAACCAACACGACCCTTGCGCAGCCCCTCTACCCGGTAGTACTTCCCATCCAAGTGCAGCTCCCGACTGGAGTAGAGGCAAAATTGCAGTCATCGGTGTTGCCGGCACAGACATCCCAAGTCCAACCGCAAAGCCTAAACACGACCCTCCCTGCCCCACCTCTACAGCCAACACTAGTGAGTAAGATGCCGGAGCCAACGCAGGACACAGCAAAATTGCCACTGTCCCAAATGCCGCCGATGCCGGCGGTTCAAACGCCCTCTCTTCAATCAAATTCTTCCACCTATCCCCAGAAAACCACACTTCCAGTGTCTGTAATTCAAGTCGAAACCTCCACAACACCCCATCCCATTACCTCGGCCATCCCTCCCCCACCCATTAATAGCGCTCAGGCCAAACCTGCTGTACCCGTCAATCCTGTTGTATCCGCGAAACCAGCTGAACCCGCCAAACCAGCTCTACCCGCCAAACCTGCAAAGATCGACAAGCCCATTAAACCCGATAAACCCCCAAAGCCCGCCAAACCTGTCCCTGCTAAGAACCTCAAACATGTAGCCTCAAAGCCGAAAGTGAATCATACCAAGGTGAACAAACCTCATAAGCCTAAACAGAGCAAGCAAGTAAAGCCAAATAAACAAAATAAGGCCACCAAACAAGTGAAAGCCAAGCACCATCCAAAGGAGCAGCAGCAGCCAAAGGAAGAGGAGGAGCCGGTTGAAAAAGCTGAGCCGGAACCGGAACCCGAGTAAGTATTGAGTCTCCATATTTTAAATCCATTGGCTATATAGCCCACTCTTTCTTGTACTTTTCATTTTTTAGACCTGAAGAGGAATCTTCATCTGATTCGGAGCCGCCACCGAACTTCAATCATTATTAGGCGTATATCAGACGGCTGCTTTGGTCCGAAAACTTTCTTATCTTTTTATCTTCATCCTTTTCCTGCTTGTGAAATATGCCAGAGTTTTTCTTGGTGTAAAATAGGAATGGATCATTCCTCTATAGACGAAGTCATGCAACATGACGAGAGTAAAATTTTGTAAATGTTAGAAAATAGCCATGTTAAGCTCCATAGCCCCAAAAAAAAAAAAATAGAAACAGAGGACAAAGAAGAAGAGGAGCGGGGGGTGAGGGTGAAGTAAAATGACACATCTATTCCTAAAAGATGGGCTTAGCTTTCACTTTAGCCCAAACATTTTCTTGATTTCCACCGTGCTAGTGGATTTCGGGCGCTCTATGGGGAATCCAAGCGCGCGATCAATGATCAACTGTGAGAGCACTCCAAGAGAGCGGCTCACCCCGAAGAGCACAGTGTAGAAGTTCTGTTCGACAAGGCCATAGTGCTGGAGCAATACGCCGGAGTGAGCGTCAACGTTGGGCCAAGGGTTTTTCACCTTTCCAGTATCTGTCAAGATCGGAGGAACCAGATCGTACAGCTGCTTCACAATCTTAAATAAGGGATCATCTGGGAGATGATTGAGCGCGAATTCACGTTGTGCAGTATAGCGTGGATCTGTCTTGCGCAAAACGGCATGACCGTATCCGGGGACCACCTGCCCTGATGCGAGAGTTTGTCTAACATATTTGCGCACTTGCTCATCCGTAGGCTGTAAACCAATTTCCTCGGTCATTTTATGGATCCAACGTAGGTGTTCTTGGTTTGCCAGCCCATGGAGAGGGCCTGCAAGGCTGTTCATTGCAGCTGCAAAAGAAAGATACGGGTCAGACAGGGCACTTGAGACGACGCGTGTCGTGTGAGCGCTGGCATTGCCACCCTCGTGGTCAGCGTGTAGAGAAAGGTACAAGCGCATTAGCTCCACAAACCCTTCGTCCTCATAGCCAAGTAAGCGGGAGAAGTTCTTTGAATAATCTGCATTGGGTTGGATAGCCAGCAGTTTCCCGTCTTTGAAGACATTACGGTATATTCTGGCCGCCACTAAGGGGAGTTTTGCGATTAGATCCATTGAATCTTCATAAGCGTACTCCCAGTATTTCGACTTTGGGATGCCCTCCTGGTAAGCCTTCGCAAAGGCACTGTCATGCTGCAGTGCTGTTACAGCAAGAGATAGCTGCGACATCGGGTGCAGAGTATTGGGGCAACGATCTAGAAGCTCTTCCACAAACTGGGGGAGGGAGGCTCTCGCAGCCAAATCCAAGGAAACGGAATCGACTTGCGGTTTTGTTGGAATTTCGCCTGTCAAGAGCAACCATAAGAGACCTTCTGGCAACATTTCCTTTCCGCCATCCGCAGATGGAAGTTTTTTCTGGCATTCCGAAACCGTATATCCACGAAACCGAATGCCTTCCTCGGGATCCAATACTGAACATTCCCAAATCATACCCTTTACAATGCACAGACAGACAGTTAATGCTTCATTTTTTTAAAAAGTGGCAACCATCTACACCTCACTTCAATATTTACCTTGATACCCCGCATTCCTCCATAGGCCATTTCGACGGTAACATCTCCGAGTTTCTTGGAGCCAAGCTCGCTTTTAATAATCTTCAATTCTTCTTGTTTCTGCGGGATGATCTCTGCAAGACGTTCCTTAAGACCTTGACGTTGTGTAGAGTAGAAGCGTGGTAGTGTAGCTACTGGTGCGATTAGACGACCAACCGCGGTCTATGAAACACCAATAGTGATTCATTGAGAAATAAAAATTGAAAATTGAAAAGAGAATTCTAATAAGAGGAGAAACGAACCTTGGTAGGGGTTTTTAGCCATAGGCTGTAGCGAAGTGCCATTACGTCCAGCGAAGCAAAAGTGGTTATTAAGAGAGTCCGTTAAGCGAGGTCAGGATTTTTTCGACACTCGATTCTTACTCCATTTCATATATATACTAAAATGGAATATATCTTGAATCGCGTGACGTATTGCAAATGGTCCGATTAATGGGGTTACATTCTCCCGAAAGTGACTCATCTCACATGAATATTAACTATGGCTACGTGCACTACGAGTCACTTCATCCATGGCTCTTTAAGTCTCATATGAGATTCCATGATCCGTGAAAAAGACACCAGGTACTTCAGCTTCAATCCTCCTCTAAAGTCCGATGCTCAAAGGGAGCATTATTGACTCCAAGGTGGAAAGATAAAACCGAGCAAAAGTGGAGAAGTTGCTGAGCATAACATTTGAGTATACTGAATTCCAATGTTCTTATTATTCTGAGGGGGGCTCTAAAAAACGCGCAGTAAATGCGGATTGAATTGTAATCGGTTAGGGAGTTCAAAGCTTTTCAAGAGATCTAAAAGAGATTACTAAGTTCGGCCAGACGCTGGATTGGAGTCAGGACCATATACTTTCCTGATATACGGTCTCCAATCGTAAGCGTTAGACTCTTAAAAAGTGTCAACGATGCACACTCGGGTGTATTGGTGACATGGGGATATTCTCACATGCATGGCCAAATAGGTCAGGGATGAAGCAATGGTCGCCGAACTTGCAAACTTTAATGTTGATACATATGAAGATACACTATGGCTTTCGACCACATGCCCTTCTCTGTTTCATTGTTTGAAATGACCAGTTACTCAACTTGATTCCGTGCTTTAAGAAGTACTCTCATTGAACAATAAGCTTTGCTGAGCCGCGGCATGATCTATATAAATAGATAACTTTTTGTATTATTCACGAACGGAGAATAGAGCTCAGGAATCATATATGCAAGCCCCGGTCGCTGAGCCCGAGGCTGCCAAGTTGGACAAGAGCTGGCAGGATAAGGCTAATTCTACCTCTGCTTATTTTAGCCAGTTTCCTTGCAGCTTCGATATATGATTGACAACCCCCATAGGAATCAATGCACCTTGCCTGTTTTCGCCCTCCACGCAGCTTTCCCGCCATATATATATGCTGGGCTCAAACATTTGCTGTATCCGGATACCCATCTCCATCTTCGATTCAGCACGAGGCTACTGGCGAATTAATTAATGATTTGATTTCTATTTCCAAACAGAGAAGCCTGCTTCATTTTAATATCCCAGTTCCTGGTTTTTTATGAAACCCAGTTCCCCTTAGAACAATCCATGGTTGCGTCACAAAGAGCCTAATATATTGCCCCACCGCCCTCTGCCTTCTGCCAGACGCTTCGCTCTTGGTGAGGCGACGAAGAAGAGCGCAGAGGCTAGCCGCTGTGTCGCTAAGCAGCGACGGATTGGCCGCGAATCGATATTTTGGCGGTCACGGGAAAAGCTCTCCTGCGTTATTAAAATAGCATTGCATTTTTAGCCATCCATAATTTTAGAAAATTTTTTCAATGCGAGTGAGTTTCACACCTTTTTCCCATATGTCCTAATAGAGTTCCACGACGCGTGCGATCCCGTTCTTTAATATGTTTATCAAATATTCCTTGCTTTCCTCAATTTCCCTTTATTTTAATAGCTTTGTTTTACCGCATCCCTAATCCTCTACTTTCTTAATCGCCCATCATCGCATGCTATCCAATTCTTCCTACTAGCTTGACAATTTAGACTTACCCTATACATATCGACGCTATGGGTGGAGACGATTCCGCCGCAGCTGACCTAGTTCAACTCCATAACTTTAGTTCCTCATCCGGCGCGCCTACAGATGATCAAGTTTGCTCTCTTCTGCAGTCTCGCCTCCGTCGCGATATACCCTACACGCGTGTTGGCGCCAACACGCTTGTTGTCGTCAACCCTTACAAGCCTTTGGAGCTGATGAACAATGCATATGCCCAGCAGTATGCGGAGGTGTTTTATCGGAATTTCAATGAGAATGATGGTGAGAAAGAGCTGCCGCCCCATATATACGAGCTCGCAACCAGGACATACTACTATATGCGGAGAACTGGGAACGACCAAGGTGTAATCTTTAGGTGAGTACTCGCTCCATCCATTGACCGGCGATGGTGGAATGATTAATGCTTTCCATTTCAATGATAGCGGGATTACCGGCTCAGGGAAAACCATGTCCTTTCGTCATTTTGTAAAACAATTACTTGTCCTCGCCTCGCGCCTCAACTCTAAGGAGCCGAAATCGCATATCCGCCTCGCCAATGCTCAAACCGTGCTCGAATGCTTTGGCAACTCCCGAACCGCCCTCAATCGAACCGCGTCACGGTTTGGTCTGTACCAGGAGATCCAGTTCAACGACAGAGGACGGGTTATGGGTGCAAAACTGCTTACTTATTTCCTTGACAAGTCTCGTGTGACGAATGTTCCAAAAGAGGAAGGCAACTTTCATGTATTCTACGCGCTGATGGCTGGGGCGACCGCCGGAGAGCGCCTACAATGGCATCTGCCACAGGAGGCCAACCAATTTACCTACCTAGCGCACAGCGCCACTCATCGCCCTTCAAAACAGCAGTTGGCTGAGGATGCCTTGCTCTTCGATGACATCCGTGCTGCGCTTCGGGCTTGCGGCCTAAAGTCGAAATCAATCGCCCAAATTTTCCAGCTCCTCAGTGCAGTATTGCACCTGGGCAATCTCACGTTCTATGACGACTCTAGGTCGCAGCAGGCAAGCCAGGACGCATGTCGGGTGAGAAATAGAGACGTGCTGGATTTGGTCAGCAATTTGCTTGGGGTGTCGGCGTCAAAGCTCGAAACCGCCCTGACCCTGAAGCTGCAGTTTATCCACAAAGAAATGTGCACCGCATTCCTTAATGCTCAGGCGGCCACCGAACAGCGTGACGTCTTGGCGCAGACCATCTACTCGTTGCTCTTTTCGTGGATTGTCGAGTCGATGAATGCCAAGCTCTGCAGCTCGGCCGAGCCCTCCAGCATTGTTGCTTTGCTGGATCAATTCGGCATCCAACAGAACGGCTCGAAAATAGGCTCATTTGAAGCATTTTGCGCTAACATGGCATACGAACGGGTGCAGTATTACCTGCAGCAGCTCGAATTCCGCGACACGACGGGGGCGGGCAGAGATGGTGTTAGCTTACCCCGCGTTACAGTGCAGGACAACACGCCCCTCATGGACCTGCTCCACCTCGGGGTTGGCGGCGGTCTCTCCGGTGTCCTAGACCGCGAAACGGCACGTATGGTTGCGGGCCATTCCGAGGCCACCGACGCGAACCTTCTCGTGACTTACCAAAAGCAGTTCGGCTCCCACTCTGATTTCACCGCTAAATCCCACAGCTACACCTTCGCAATCAATCACTCTACCGGCCAACCTGCCACATCCTATACCGTCGATGGTTTCCTCAATCGCAATCTGGATTCAATTCCCCCGGATTTCGTCAACTTGTTCCGCGGTAGCACGAATTCCCTGGTAGTCGGCCTCTTCTCAGGAAAGGTGCTGACCACACAGGCTCATCCCAAGGACGAGCGTACCATAGTCAAGGCCCAACTCTCGTGCATGCCAGTGCGTGCTCCACTACGGCGGTCAGAGGCCACCCCTCCGGTCGGGAACTTGGACGGCAGTAAGCGCAAGACCGAGACCGTGATGCAGCAGCTCCACTCCACCCTAGATGATCTCTTCGGGGCCCTCAATCAGATGAACCTCTGGCGCATCTATCATATCCGCCCAAATGACGCACAACTTCCGGATCAATTCGATATGAAGCGAGTAAAAATGCAAGTAAAGGCCTTGTTCCTACCGGAGCTAGCTGTCCGCAATAGAACGCAGTTCCTAGTCGGCTATACCTATGGGGAATTCTGGGAACGGTATGACGAGGTGTTGAATGTGCCCCGGAGAGGCGACGAGCGTGCAAGGCTCGGCGTGCTCGCGCGGTCGCTCGGATGGGGGGAGACCGAGTATTCGTTTGGAAGGGAGCGAGTGTGGCTGTCAGATAGAGCATGGAAGCAGATAGAGGATAAGGTACGAGCTTCGGAGAAGGGAGATCGTCCCCCAAACAAACCCGGGGAAAGGGTCGGAAAAGGGGGCGAGGCCCTAGCTGCGGAAGGAGAATTCTATCAGGGAGGATACGTGGAGGAGGGATCGTACGTTGCCAGTGAAGACGAATTCTCACCCATGCACTATCGCGATGAATACGATGATGGAAGCATGTATGGGGAGAGTGAGTGGGGTGGACAGAGCTTTATGGTCGACCGTGAGAAAAATGAGGCCGATGCAGCTGGGGGCGGCGAGCAGCACGTAGAGGAAGTGCCGATTACGCCTGCACGCCGCTGGTGGGTTCGTTTCGTGTGGTTCATGACTTGGTGGATCCCGTCCATCTTCTTGCGTTGGTTTGGGCGCATGCGCCGCGAAGATGTACAGATGGCGTGGCGCGAAAAAGTGACGCTTTGCATGTTGATAGCGCTCTTTTCATTTGTGATCATTTTCTACATCATTCCCTTCAACGAGCTTATCTGTCCAAATACGAAGACCATGTTTAGCCAGCGTGAGGTAAGCGTTCACGCGGCCGAAGACGACTTCTTCGTAAGTATACGCGGCACGGTGTACGACATCACCAGATTTGCGCATCTGGACCATGGAACGCTGACCCATCCCGCGTCGATTGGCCAAATGAAGGATCTGGCGGGCCAGGACGTCTCCGAGCTGTTCCCTGTCCCCTTGATCGAGGCCTGCCCCGGGATCGTGACCGAGGCGAATGCACAACTCGGCACAAACAAAACCTTCGACGCCGGCTTTGTTCATCTCTCCGGCCAGTTTCAGAACGACCCCAGCCTAGGTCGCCTGCGCGATCCCAACTGGTACCTGGGTGAGTTCCTGCCCAAGATGTCCGTGTTCAAGCGCGGAGGGGTCGTGTGGTTATGGTCGAAGATCAACAACGAGACTCTTACGAACCAACGCATCTGGGGAGTGATCAATGACGTCGTCTATGATCTTTCGCAATACTTTTCGGACGCGCAAAAAGGCGACTTTCAGCCACAGGTGCCTGGAGTCGCCAGCAAACATTGGCTCGATCCGCAAATCGAGGAGATGTTCCGCACGTTCCCCGGCACGGACCTGACAGATCTGTGGAACAACCGAGTGAAGCTGCCGAGCGATATGAAGAAGGCCTATATTCAGTGCTTCGATAAAGTGTTCCGTGCGGGCACCGTCGACCACCGCCAGGATTTCCGTTGCCAGTTTAACGTGTACTTGCTACTGGTCATCTCATTACTACTCGTTTCGGTCATTCTCGTCAAGTTTTTGGCAGCGTTGCAATTTGGTGGCAAACCGCGTCCAGGAAACCATGACAAATTCGTCATTTGCCAAGGTAAGTTATCACACGCTGTTGAACTGGCCTACTTGCTGGAGGAGAGGTGGGGGGGGGGGGAGGGAGGGAGGAAAGGCAGCCCTAGAGATGTGAGCTTAGTCTAACCCCGTCTCTTCTTAGTTCCATGTTACACGGAGGGAGAAGAATCCTTGCGCAAGACAATCGATTCGCTGACGATGCTTGAATACGATGATAAGCGTAAGCTGCTCTTTATCATTGCGGATGGGATGATTGTCGGATCAGGGAACGAGCGCCCGACCCCACGAATCGTGCTCGACATATTGGGGGTGGATGCCAAAATTGATCCCGAGCCACTCATGTTCCGCTCCATTGGTGAGGGTTCACGACAGCTCAACTATGGAAAGGTGTATTCTGGACTCTACGAGTGTGAAGGGCACGTTGTTCCGTATATCGTGGTGGTGAAGGTCGGAAAGCCTAGCGAGCGCTCTCGTCCGGGCAACCGAGGAAAGCGTGACTCGCAAGTCATCTTGATGAGGTTCCTAAACAAGGTGCATTTTGACGCGGAAATGACGCCTCTTGAACTCGAGATTTACCACCAAATGAAGAATGTCATTGGGGTCAATCCGAGCTTTTATGAGTTTATCTTCATGGTTGATGCCGACACAGAGGTACTCCCAGACTCGCTGAGTAGGCTCATCTCCTGCATGAGCCACGATGCTCGCACCATCGGCATTTGCGGCGAAACCCAGCTTGCAAATGAGAACAACTCGTGGATTACCATGATCCAGGTTTGTATGCAGACGCCTTCTTTGGCTGCTGACCCAAACCCAAATCTAACGCACCGCTCCTCTTTCCCCTTGGATGCTCTTAGGTGTACGAGTACTTCATCTCGCATCACATGGCTAAGGCTTTCGAATCCCTCTTCGGTTCTGTGACGTGTCTTCCCGGATGCTTCTGTATGTATCGCGTGCGCACCTCTGTAAAAAACATACCGCTTATCATCTCTAGCAAGGTAAAGAACACTACCCCTTCACTTCTCACCCATGGTTGTGGGTGGCTCATCTCTACCATTGCTTGCCACAGGTTATCAACGACTACTCTGACAACCACGTGGACACCCTGCACAAGAAGAACTTGCTCTCTCTCGGAGAAGATCGATATCTCACCACCCTTATGATGAAGTATTTCCCCCAATATAAGATGACGTTCACCCCGCACGCCAAATGTAAGACGACCGCTCCGGACCGGTGGAACATTCTGCTGTCTCAGCGCCGGCGCTGGATCAACTCGACCATCCACAATCTTTTCGAGCTGATTTTCCTCCCGGAGATGTGCGGCTTCTGCTGCTTCTCGATGCGATTCGTGGTGTTCGTGGACCTCCTTAGCACGTTCATCCTGCCGGTGACCGTGATCTACCTTGGGTACCTCCTTTATATCCTGATCACCGCCCGCGACACCCTTCCCAAGGTCGCGTTTATCATGCTGGCGGCCGTGTACGGGCTGCAAGCGGTGATCTTCATCCTGCGAAGGCAGTGGCAGCATGTGGGGTGGATGGTCATCTACCTGATTGCCCTCCCGATCTTTGCCTTCTTTATCCCTCTCTATGCATTTTGGCACTTTGATGATTTCTCGTGGGGGAACACGCGTGTCGTGGTGGGGGAGGGGAAGAAGCAGATTATTGTGGAGGATGACGAGCAATTCGACGAGAAGATGATCCCCATGAAGAAGTGGAGCACCTACGAGCAAGAGCTGTGGGAGGGCGGGTCCATGAGTGGAAGGAGCGGATCGGAGACGGTGAGCGGCGGGTCGTTCCGCGGGATCGCCAGATCGTTTGTGGAGTCCCCTGGCAGCGTGATTGGGGGGGTTGGACCAGAGCCCGATATGGATTACTACAGGGACACCCACTTGACCCGCGGGAGCGGCTTCAGCTGGAACGAGCGGGATGAGGTCGACTACGATGGAGGCAGGCGGGTATCCCGGGGCATCTCCCAGGATTATGGGGGGAGCGGGGCCGGGTGGGAAACGGCGACCAACCCCGGACGTCGCAAGCATGGGAGCAGCGCCTCAATCCACACCACCTCCCGGGGCGCGCGCCCCACCTCTGGCTCCAGCTACCTTCAGCAGCCTCAGCAGCCAAGGCGCCGGGACCGTGACGAAGACGAGGAAATCATTGCAGAGGTGCGCAAGATCCTTGCGGATGCGGACCTCATGAGCACGACAAAGAAACAAGTGCGCGAGAGTGTTGGGGCGAGGTTGGGCTTGGATTTGAGTGGACGAAAGGAGTACATCAACTCGATAATAGATGCAGTGCTGCAAGGAAGAATCTAAAGAACTCGACATACGCTATATGCTGGGCAATCCTGACATGAAAATGGAAGACAGCCGGTGTCCCACGCGGCCGATACTTTTCTTTACTATCTGTTTTTTTACTCTTCATTTATTCAATCACACAAATTTTTCTATATATCTCCTCCTCTCCTCAGTTTTTTCTGGTTTTTTTAGTATAATTAACACCTTGCACTTTTACAATAATATAATGTCTCTCTCCATCGGATTTATGGTTTATTCCTCGACAGTCTATATTTTTAGCAGGCTATTTACAAGTAACGCTATAGGATGTGACAAAGAAAGAAGCGAGACTGCTTATGTATTTGGGCGTTGGCTCTGTCCCGCTTTTTCCCCTTTCTCCCCCTCTCTCGCCTTTGCCTCCTGACCAAACCCAAGATTAACCCAATCGTCTTTCTCCATGAGGCCCCGCTCCATCCGGCACTCCAAGTAAGCGCGCGACAGCTCTCTGCATACACCGTTGTCATTCTTGTTCTGCCGAAGGCAGAGCAGGTATTTTTTGACCAATTCCTTGCACTCTCCTGTAGAAAACAAAGGGGTGCGAAAATTAGTTCATCGGGGAGGTTCAGATCACTCTCGTGGGTAGACATGGAGAGAATGAAGCATACCATCGTGGTCGAGGGGAAAGCTGCCGCGATCTGGAGGTGCGGGGGTGAATGAACCTCCGGTAGAGGGTGGGCGGCCAAAACTCATTCTTATTCTTTGCTGTTTGGACTTGCAACAGGATTCTTTTCATGCTGTATGGTTGTCCTAGAGATTTGAGGCTACAGAGCTGCGCCACTTGTGGCTTGTCCGTATAGCCATAGCAGCATCCGAGGAATAGGTTAGAAACAAAAGCGGGGTAAAAATTTTCTTAGGAAATAAAGCACATAATAGTTATTCTTCAGGCCAAATTTAATATGACGTGAGAAATGGAAAAGAGAAAAAAAAAAAAGCTAAAAGATTAACGAGAACACAAGCAAAATAACAATAGATGATAAGCATTATTTGAACTTGTATAGCTTAACTCTATGGAAAATTTGCTCATAAAAGGAAACCTCCAGGTCCCGATAAGCATAGCCCGAGAGAATATCGGCTCCCTCAGCGACAAAGCGGTGAGGAGTGAGAAATCAGCAACACTACGTGGGAAAAGCATCAGGTAATCCCCTGCGGCGGACGGGCGTCGGCGCGACAGAGGGGCCGTTTTTGTAGAGATAGGGTTGCGAGCCGAAAGAAACTTCAAGGCGTGCCATTATCGCGCACCCATGCAAAACAGAGTGTGGCCGTTGTAGAGTGTCTGAAGGCAATTTTAACTTTGGGATCATACCAAGTTAGCATAGATGCAGCTCAATCCCCTCACTCATGCGCGCGCGTAACACGCGCCCCTAAGCGGATGCTCGTTGGTCTCTCTCCCCTGAGCCGCCTGACCCCCAGCCAGACAACCCCCTCCCCCTCGAATTGAGTGTGTGTTCTCTTGGCGATGTCGGCTGAGCCTTGGCATCCCTCCCGCCCCCTCCTCCACAATTCCTTTAATACTGCGGAATGAACTGTATTAACACAGCGCATTTTTCGGTGTAGATTTCTCATCCCCTTGAAGCTCTATAGGCCGGGAGGAACTCGGTCTTGTTCTCATCTGAGGAGCCATGATCACGCTGTTTGCTATGAGGGCATCGGGTGTATATCCTCCATTTGTGGTTGATAGCTGATTGCGCTGATAATGTCGGATTGTGCACCTACGAGTCATCCTCACAGAATCCTATTATGGGTATCCGGATCCTTGACCGAAACCCGATGTACAACCATGCGGAGAAAGAAGAGGGATTTCTATTTTCCCCTGTCCTGCCCTGATGACCCCTGGTGAGATCATCGTTCGCCCCCTCGGCTCGTATTAGCAATGCTAGCCTTGCCTCTATCGCGCTCCGCACAAGCGATAAAAGTGGCTAGCGTCTTCTTACGTTATCGCGCAAGACATCATAGCAATAATGCTGGAGCGCACAACGTTCGGGTATTCCCTTCATGTTGGCCGAAATTATACACGCTCAGTAGGGGATTTAGAAGGCAGCGGTTCGTTTGGGACACCGAACCCGAGATGCCGCGGTGGCCGTGAAAGTTAAGTCTTATCATGGTGTGGGGGCAAGCTGGCTCTGGGTGCATGCAACGCGGGCCAACTCTCATGGGGCCCATCAGGAGGAGGGTTCCCGTTTTGGTAGGGTGCCACTGGAATCCCGCCTCGGAGCTGTACTAACTTTCGTGCTTTCGTACATCGAGCGTCGCGAGCACAAGCAATGCACCACATGCAGTAACAAGCAAATTGGCGGTAGTTTTCCGCATTGGAGGCGGTTGCGAACTTAAGACGCCGGATGTAGCGGCGAGGGGAGTGGGGATCCTGTTTATCTCTTGTGCCACTCCGGGTCCGGCCACGAAAATCCGACTTCAATAAACGCTCCGTGCATGTGAACGGTTATAAGGCGAAGCTTGCCCCGCGCTTTTCCTTTGCTTTTTTGTTCTCCCTTGTATGTCGATTGCTCGTAGCCGTTTGTTGGGTAACCCGACGAACCTCAAAGCTCAGCCAGCCGCTTCGATTGCGCATTGAATCCCTTGAGATGGAATGCGATTACACCATTTCCGCCCGCTATCATCCCTACCTTCGAATGTCCCCATCCGCTCGATCGCCACCCGCCCCTGGGGGCGTCAATGACCCCTACCTGCATGCCACATTGCCTGGTCCTTCCAACAGCTATCCAGTAACGCCAATCCTGCACCCTCTGAGCCCCTATCCATTGCTGCCAGAAGAGCTGCCAGGTCCTAAAGAGCCCAAAAACCCTTCGCTCTTGGCATTCGTCCCAGACGGTTTGGAATGGAGCCCATCTCCCCAAATGTACCCAAGCCCATCCCTAACGGATTTCTCTCCGAATGAAGTCATGTCCTCGACATCGCCGGCATCCTCAGCATGGGAATCAGCCAATGTAAATCTTGGCATGAATGAGACTTCTGAATGTTTCGAAGAGATGCAGGATTTAAGCCAACCTTTCAGAATGGATGACCAGCTATTATACATGTACCAGGAGCTTCAAGTCAGCAACCCTTCATCTGATCCTTTCCTCCCTACGAAGTCTCCCCATCTCATGCCGAACACACCGATGTTTCCCTTCCTTACCGCTTCTCCCGCCTCTCCCGCTTCTGAGCATAGCCAATCTCCCGGCACACTCCCCTTAAGCACTTACATAAGGAATGGTCCTCCCCCTGTTCCCCATTTATGTCATATCTGCTCGAAGTCTTTCACCCGCCCTTACAACCTGAAATCTCATATGCGAACGCACACCAAAGAGCGGCCCTTTGCTTGTCCGCACCCTGGCTGTAAGAGAGCTTTTTCGCGACAACATGATTGTAATAGACACGCTAAACTTCATACGGGGGTCAAGCCGTTTTCCTGCGTCTTCTGTGGAAAAAACTTCGCAAGACAAGATGCATTAAACAGACACCAACGGACAGAGTCTGGTAATTGCGCCAAGAGTGACCGGTGATCCTTGAGCTGATGACCATGTTAAGGTTTATTTCTATTCTTGTCCTCCAAACTCTTCCATCTGCATGCTCCCCTGCTATTTTATATTATACCCGCCGATGTAAAGAAGATGGGGCGTGTATATTCTCCCTGTACACATTTATTATTTACTCCATCTTTTTTGTATTATATCCGGTCTACTCATCTCGTGTACGGTTTATCTATATTAAACTAGGCCCATATATACCCTATTTTCCTCTTTCACCCACTATTTGTCCCCAGGCCGGTTCCTTGCCTCCTCCCTATTGTGGCGTTGAATGGTCTTCGATCCGACCTAGAGTCAAATAAAGTGACTGACCAGAAGGTCGGCATTTCTCACTTTAAGGAGAGGATAATTTCTATGCAGACATTTCTCTTAGCAAGCTGAAACCATCCTGTTCTAATAGAACACTTGATGATGGCGCTCGAGGAGATGGCCCATCTTCATTCCATTTATTGGCCAGTTGTGTGTAGAGAGCAAATATAAGTTCAAAGCACACTGCTTATTTCGATTTGGATTATCCTACCGATAAGCATCTCGCGCATTAACAATGGTTTCCCAATGACGCTATTTTGGTACGAACTACAAATGTTGTGAGAGGGTGTACCTTGAAATTTGTGAGACGAAATACAGAAAAGCTTAATTTCAACTATTACTTCCCCATGCTTTTATGGAAAGTAAATGTCTTAAAATAGCTTCAAAGAGGGGAGGAGAGGATTCATATATCAACTTAGAGAGGTCGCATCCATCTTACAAAAACGATAGATCGATTACAATAACACCGAATAATATGACTTTGAACCTCTGTGGAGAATTAATGATTTTGGATGTTTGGTAAAAATTATATAGTTATCAAAATATTTTATTTTTGTTCATAGTATTTTAATATATTTGAAAAAAAGGAACACTCTTAAGATGGACAATAAGAGTATCCATAGAAGCATGCAATATTTCCTTTCGAATGAGATCTTTGCGCACATCGACATTCGACGGAACCAGCAGAAGTTCTACAACATTTAAGCTGCAAACTAGTGCATTGAACCTGTCCGCTACCAGCACAGTCGGGGTTTTCGTAAGCATGGCTGGAGCCAAATCCAGTGTATCGGTTGTCTACTTCTAGTTTATACCAGCAAGAACCTTGATTTGTCCCTGAGCGACCTCCCGCAGAACCAGGTGGGGCCCAGCATCAATTATTATATCCATTCCACACCTTGGTGGTCCGGCATCGAAAATCGTCGCTAAATACTGAGCGGTCTAACCTATATCCGTCATTGTAGTCGTCATGAGTGCATTCAATTGTAACCGACTCAGATGTATCGTCCCCGCGGATTGGGGAGAGAGTTCCCAGAAGTACTGTGAGAATGATTAAGACGCGCATGCTGACAATAAAGATAGTTAACGTAATTGATTGTGGTGTTAACTTGATTGAAGTGTAAGCTTTTGGATCACTTTAAATAGATGTTCTGAAAAGCCTAGACTTTGGAAAAGGAAGCCAGTGGCGAACCTGATCATAATTTTTTTTTCGAGAAACAATTAACTGTTGGACTTTACTTTGGAAAAACCAACGCTAAACTACGTCAAAAAACAGGTAAACAGTCTTTGTGTCTTCTCGATACAACTATTCTTGCCCCAAAACTTTTTACTAGCATATATCTGCTTATGTGATAGGAATTATGAACCAACCCACTATAAAGACTCCAACTGCCAACACGAACCTATCACATAACCTAAGAATTGTGATCGGGTCCTCCACTGGCTTCCTTTTCCAAAGTCTAGGCTTTTCAGAACATCTACTTAAAGAGATCCAGAAATGCAACCAGGGGTTCGTGAATCTTCCACGCTACCATTCACACGTTTATGCAATCCAATCTTTTTCGATAAAGAACCTACTACTTGGAATTACGTATGGTATTTCAAATTAAACTTATTCGAAGACACCAGATAGTTTGTTAGAAACATCTACAGTACATGCCATTCAACCTCCCGGATTCCAAGTTCCGAAATAGTACCATTGCCTATTAAACCCTCTTTGGGCAGTTTGAGGTAAACATAATTATTAGTGATAATGTGCTGGTCAATCGAGAAAAATCTTAGTGTATAGTAAATATCCCTTCGTACGGGCATCTTTAACATTCCTGTGCGTTCGGTGCAAATTAATGCAGCGGCTTGAATAGGAATCTGAAATTACAATATTTATTATATGTATTTTTGATTTAAACACGTATACATTAAAAGCACCATTTTATTCAACTTGGATCAAGAAAAAAAAAAGGACATCTACTGTCTATATTCTCTATTCATAAACAAACGAAAATGATATCTATAGGTCCATTAAACCAAAGTGCTGTGCCTGAACCACCTCACGCAAGAAGGCGTCCACCGTGCGTCTCAGCTCTTCCCGCGCATACTCCTCGCCGCGACTACTTCCAAGTTCACAATAGTACTTGATCTTGGGTTCGGTTCCACTATTGGTTCAAGAAAGAATTGTGATCAGTGAGATTATTCAACTATCGATAAAAGCCTTCTATCGTGTCCCTTCTTCTTTCTGTTAAATAGTACCTTGTGCGAAGAGTAATCTCTACTTGATTTTCTAGCCAGAAGGTAATCATTTGGGAGGATCGCGAGACGGGAAGACGTGGTTTATTATCCAGCTCATTTGAATCATAGCCAACGGTAAGGTCACGCACACGCAGGACCTTGTGCGAACCAACCAACTCTGGGTAGCATAAAGTATCATTTTCCCCAATCGACTTTTTGCCATAGCGAATGCGGTTGAACAGGGCTGAAATAGTCTCGGGTGAGTGGCAGATAAGATACGAGTTCTGACTTACAAAATAACCGTATCTGAAATAGGCGAGCACAAACACAAATGAGAGCTCGGATAAGCATCAAAGAATAAAAGCAAATCCAATCAAGGCTCACTTTTGATACAGGGATTCCAGGTATTGAAGCACGGTGGTGTCTTGCGCGGCAAGTTCTACCGCAAGCTCGGCAAAAGTGGCGGCCGCACTGACACCATCTTTATCTCGGACGATGTCGCTGATCATGAACCCTTTGATGGAAGACGTGAAATGGTGAAACTGTCTTTTAGTTGCCGTGTAACACGAGAAAAACGATGCTAAGCCTTACCGATGGCTTCCTCAAATGCGAAGACCACATCTGCTCCTTCCGATTCCATCTGAATGGCACGATTGCCAATCCATTTGAAGCCGGTGAGAGTTTCATCGAACTGGAAACCCTCGACTTCGGCCATTTTGCGAAGCATTTTCGAGGAGACTACGCTGCACAGCATAGCTGCCTTACCTATTGAGATTGAAGATTAAATGCATACTCTTAGTAAATGAAATTAAATTTGGTTTTTCGATGGATATATTACTGATGGGCTTAGCCGAGGCTCGGTATTTCTTAAGCGCAGCCGATGCCAAGATGATACCTAGCTGATTGCCTGTAAATATGTGCCATTGGCCACTACAGAAGCGAAAATTGTCGTTATATTACTCGTTCGCACGTGAATATATTGTCTATGCAACTTACTTCTCCTTCTTTTCAGCAGCGGCGAGACGATCCGCATCCGGATCATTAGCAATGATTAGACGCGCACCAACCTGTTCTGCTGTCTTAAATGAAAGTGCCTGCATTTTGACATATTCAATGTCAATATATTCCACTTAACATGCATGTACTTCAGGAGGATATCTTACTAGTGATCCTGTAGCCACGTAGAGTTAATAAATAAGGAGTAAATAATAAATTGGTTCAAATGTGGTAATATAGCAATGCTCACCTTCGCCTTCTTCAGGATTGGGGAACTCAACCGTGGGGAAATCTGGATCTGGCTCAACCTATGCAGAAAGCTGGTTATAGCATTTGGAATACGGGGGTGATAATGGAGATGGTATACTTGTTCTTTGACCGGAATATAGGGTTTAAGTCCAAACTCCTCAAAGGCCCGCTTTACAAACTGAGCGCCTACACCATGCATGGCGGTATAAACAATGGGCAAGGTAGACATGGAGTTGGCCTCACGATTACTGCAGATGGCTGATAGATCTTGGAAGTAGAGATCCGCGATTCTCGCACTTGGATCGGTGCAGAGGGGATGGTTGTCAACAAGAGATTCATCCCATAGCCATGGTTCGAGATTCTGCTCAATTGCGGAGGCAATTCCTTGGTCATGGGGAGGAATGATCTATGTAATCGGATGGGGAGAGTGTCCAAAAAAAGAGTGGATCTCATGAATGAAAATAAGGGTAGGCTTACTTGGCAGGCATTTCCCCAATATCTGTAAATAATATTAGATTTGAAAACATACCTTAGTCACAAAATGAAGAAATAGAGTTGATGGGATGCAATACTTACACTTTGTAACCGTTGTCGTTCTTTGGATTCTGGAGTAGATTTTTAACAGATTAAAATTGGTGCATAAGATATTGGAAAGAAACGTGGTATCGGACTATACTTACATGTGAGGCGGTAATCATGATACCGCAGGCAGCCTTCAATGTTTTGACCCCATATGGCTTTAGGAAGATGAAAATGAATGAAATACGAGTTAATTGGCTATTGATAACGTCAATATAGTTACCACCAAAGGAGTGTGGACCAAGTCTCGATAGAAATAAACTTTGACGGATTTGGAGAGGAACACTGCAGCAGCAAGTCGAGCAAAAGTTTCGGAATGGTGACGATGGTCATGTCCAATGACAATTCCTCGCGACGCAGCGTCCGGAACGGTGGAGAGAATGTATTGGCACAGTCCCTATTAAGATAGTTTTAGTATATTGTGAGAAAGAGAGAGAGAATATATAAAAATAGCTGCCTGGGTGGCCTGAATGACTGTTAAATCGTTCATCCTCGAGAAACCCGCCTCCATGCTTGCACGAAGCCCTGTCAATCCAATATATAAGTATAGGCATATAATAGAGTCGAATTTTAGGGTTTACCCGCCGTGCCAAACTGAATCCGCTTCCGCAAGCGATCTTCAAGTCCAGCATAATCTTTGGACTCCAGCATGTCGGCAATTTCCTTGCGAGTCTCGGGATTCTAAAGTGAGAATTAATTTCGAAGTCATTGCCCCTGAACAGGAATGAAAATACCTTATCAAGCCGGAGCCATTCTTGAGCCAGCTGTTCAATAGAGGGTTGCATGGTGTTTTCTTTCTTTGATATACCTGTGGACACTCTTAATGAGCGCTGAAAAGCAAGAAGAAAAATACTAAGCGTTCGTTACTTATAGCTTTTTTGTCACACGGTGACTGCCGATTCGGCTCTCTTTTTCATATAAATTTCAATTTTGCTTGTTCACTTCTTTTGTTTTTTAAGAGAAATTAAGGGGGGAGCATGGAATCATCCGTGACATGTTCAATTACCTTGCAATGGTATGTATATTCACATATACATTCATCATTGTAATTTTTCTTCGAGAGAGATATTCAATCGTTGAGTCCGGTTGCACCACATCTTAATGGTGAAACCGGAATTGAGTATTGAGACATTATTGCAAAAAATAATAAACATATATATATAAACGTTTTTACCCAAACGCATAATAAACAGACCCAAAAAAAACTAACTGATGTAGGGAAATATTCTCTCCAAGATTTTGAACATCTAACGTGTGATCCGCATATAAAGACATTCTATGTTAGTTTGTTTATAAAGGTGACTATGAAACTTATCTCGAATACGTCACCAAGTTGATTTATTTTCTTTTACTTCAACTGCCTCAACTTTAACTACTTTGTTTCTTAAAAAGTGGTAGTAACCTATAAAGATTGCCAAAGGAGAGCGTCTTAATTTTATTTCAAAACATTATGCAGACAAACACCATGAATTTTGGTCCAGAGTGGTGAGCCATCGTTCTTTTTATGATCTTGCCAATTGAAAGTGTTTTAAACGCGATGTTCCTTGCCAACCTGCCGTTTATGCACTTCCGACTGGCAATTCCATTCCAAGCTCGATAGCAGCTATCTCAACTCAAATTCTTTGCTATATTTACAGGATGAGGCGGTTCCCAAAATCTTCAACAGGGGACAGTACCGCTGCCCGCTCTGGATCTCCTACTTCCCAGAATGCTTCAAGTTTGCCAAACGCATCTTCTAGCCAGCAATCCTTCTCTTATTCATCCATTGCTGCAGGCTCTTCAAATGCTCGCCAAGGCACCGAGATCGTTGAAAACAAACTGACTTCGGATGTTACAATCACAGACAAACTGAATCCTTTCAAATACTCAAGGGAGCTTATGCTGTCACTATTCAAGGCGAGTGAGATTCCGCTCGAGTTTGAGAGGTACGAATGTGTTACTGCCGAGGAGGGATTCCCGCCATTATCTCTTATACCTATGACAGAAGAGGAAAAAAAGGTACACGGTTGATTTGTTTTTTTTTTGGATAGATTGCTAATTAAATCTGGATGTTTAATTAGCTTTTCTCCGGTAATGTAAACTCTGATATAACCCGACGTATGGTCAATCACACGCCAAATGAGCGCGGTGAGCGACCAGAGAGACATTCTCGTGATCGTCGCAGTTCAGTTACATCTCCTGCAGAACGACAGGGTGCAAGAGGAAGAGGTATTTGCTTCAAGAGCAATTCGGATGGCTGAACTAGTGCATGACTAATTTCGTGCTCATGTGAATGAACAGGGCGCGATTATTTTTCATCCAAGAATAAGGAAGAGGGTGCTAAAGAGGACGATCGCAGTGCTGAGGCTGGAGAACAGGCAAGGTCTCGCTCTCATGGCTTAAACTTGGATCATGACCAGAAAACGCAAGAGCTCTCGGGGCAAGATATGTGGGGTGGAGCGTCGCGTTACACTGTTGGCTCATTTGATGCTGACGGGGTATTCCGCGTGGGAGGCTCTGCTGGAGAATTGCTAGAGCAGCCAAATGTAGACAAGCAAGTGGCAGGGAACGGTGAACTGCCGGCCGAGAGTTTAGCTTCACACAAAACATCCCTCCCGGATGAGCCTTCCGTCGACCGATTGGAAACAAAGGTACAAGCCAGAGATTGTATTTCTAATAGATCCAAGTCTAACCCTCCTTGTTTAGCATAAGGATGATGGTGAACAAACAAGTTTGCAAAGCAAGCCACCGCAAGAAAGCCATGCAGATCAAAGCAGCAGCGAGGTAGAGGTTGCCAGTGAACTTGGCTCAGTCCTTCGTACTTCGCAACAAGACACATCTGCAAAGGAACATGTGGGTTCCCGCTTCCCAGCCCATTCAAGCCGATCTTTTGACGTTTCTCATGATGACGACGTTTTGAAGGAGGCGTTTTCTTTCACTTCCCCCGGTCCGTCTCGCGGTTCCCCCTTTACCTCTCCTATCACCTCCAATCCCAAACCTCAAAACATTTTAGCTGGGGGATTCAATACAGCCAGTGAAGCAGCATCTGCTCTTTATAATGAAATCCCTCTTCGAAGCCCTCCGATCAAGTCTCAGTGGTTTTATGAGGATACTTCTGGGAGTGTTCAAGGTCTGTATACTTTTGAAACCGAGTTTATCCCCGTTAGCTCGATCCCTAACCCCTATGTTTATAGGCCCGTTTTCCAGCAAAGAAATGCATGATTGGTATAAGGCAGGATTCTTTAGCCACAGCTTACTTGTAAGACGTGAGGATGAAGCGCGATTTAGGCCGCTTGGTTTGCTAATCAGCGAAGTGGGCGAAGAGCAGCCATTCTTATCTCAGCAGCGTCACTCTCCTCTTCCAATTTCGATGCAACAGATGCCTTCTCGCATCCTACAAGATCCACTAAACCGAAATCTATTCGGGCCTGGACCAGGGTCTCCGGGTGTTCAGTCCCAAGCACAAGATCAATCTTCCATTCTCCTTCAGAAGCAGGATATTCACCAGAGATACGGTCATTTTACCAGTCTCTCAACCCAGCCCCCCCTCGCCTCTCCCTTCAGTGGCTCTAACTTTAATAGCTCCAATTTCAGTGGCGAGCCGTTACATCACCGCTTAGGTTTATTTGATCGTACCTCTTCCGTTGAAGCTGGGTGGGGAGATATCGGCGCTGGGAGACTGGGCGGCAATCAGCTCTACGGCATGTTCGGAGGTGGATCACCCGCAGTTGGCCCAGGAATCCAACGCGCTAATTCGTCATTCAACGCATCGAATACGGCAGGCTTTGCTGGTTCACTGCCTCAAGTCCAGCCTCAGCAGGACAGCTTCGATCACCAACGTCTACTTGCTCAGCAGCTTGAACGGCAACAGTTCCTACACCTCCTTCAGCAGCGTAAACAGTTTCTTTCGCACCAACAACAGCAGCTACCTTTGCATCAGCAACAGCAACTTCTGCAGCAACTTCCGCACCAAACTCGCCACGCGGCATTCTTCCAGCCTCCACAACAGAATCAGAATCTACAAGAAGACTTTCTTTCATATCCTGGGCTTGGCGACCATCAACTCTCGACTTCCTCCACAACATCCCAGGGCTTTTCCGCTACCCTTTCAAACCCCTCATTCAATGAAAATCCAATAACCACACCTAACTGGCCCTTGGCAAGTCTTGACCGCAAGCCTTTAGGAGAAAATAATGTCATGGCTAATGACTGGGGAGGACAGCTGTCATCAGTTGGCGCGCGGCTTCCTACAGAGGGCGGATTTTTTGGAGCCGATAACGCCATCCTTGGTAGTCTAAAACCGATCACCCCCATCCATACGCAAGAAACTAGTCGTGAACAGCCAGGGGCTTCTGTTCTTTCTCCTGTCTCGTACCCACCCGAAAATCCACTCTCACCACCCCAAAGCATTCAACCCCAAAGCATTCAACCCCAGCCAGTCGCCTCAGACCCATCCCCACAAAATCTGGAAAAAGTGACCGTAGCCGCTTCCGAGCACCAGACAGTGCATGGACTCTCTTCGCTTTCTCTTAATGATGCCCAGACGGCGGAGGAAAGCGAGCATGTAGCTGACATGCCTAGTCAAATTATTTCGAGTCCGCAGGCGTCCGAAAAGAAACAGACCAATATAGCGAGCCCAATCTCCTCGGAGCCTTCGGTAGATGCGCCCGTCTCACTCCCATTCCCTGTTTCCTCAGCGCCTAAACAAGCGTCGGCTGTACCTTCTGTATGGCCTCCAGGTAAAGAAAACAAAGCTCCCTCATTACGCGAGATTCAGGCAGTTGAGGAACGTGAAGCCGCTGAGCGGAAAGCGGCCATGGCTGCGTCCTCGCTTGCGCAACAGGCCACCTCGAATGAGGGTCGTCATACCAAACAACCCCCCCTCATTTGGGACACTCCCCTGTCAGCTGATCATGCCGCCGACGAGTCGCATAACTCTTCAACTGGTCAACCCGCAGCTCCCGCTTGGGGTAGCACCTCAGCTCCCAAGAAGACACTACTTGAGATTCAGCGAGAGGAAGAGGAGGCCAAACAGCGTCGCAACCGATTGCGCGAGTCGCAGGCACAAGATGGTAGCGGATTGGTCTTATCCCAAGCTTCGGGAAAGCGATATGCTGACACAGTTGCGGCTAATGCCTGGAAGACCCCCTCTTGGACTGCTGTGGCCACCCGGAACACTACCGCTGGAGTCAAGACCATCTCTGCGCGATCGCAACCCATTAGCCCGCCTACCAGCAATGGACCGCGCCAGATCACTCCTTCTGGCGCCGCTCCGCCTGCCTGGGATACTGAGACTCTCAAAGGTCCCGTTAATGGAAATCGACAGCCAGGCGTTCAGCAGAGCGTAAAGCAGGCCAGCGCCGGGAAGTCAAGGAGCCAGCCGACCTCGTCACACGACTCAGGTAACTCGAAGGGGCCTGGAGAAGAATTTTTGCGCTGGTTAAAACAGGCACTGCGGGGATTGAGTGAGGTGAACGTGGAAGAATTCATCCAGATGCTCCTCACTTTCCCGCTTGATCCTCCGCCTGGGACTATGGAAATCATCTCGGAGTCGGTCTACGCACACTCACAGTCCCTCAATGGTCGTCGTTTTGCCGAAGAGTTCGTGCGACGTCGCAAACTAGATGCTCAGGGCTTGCCCCAGCCGGCCTTCGTGGACCTTCATCGCACTGCGGCTACCACCCGTGAAGACCAAGGCAACTCGGGCTTCAAGGTGGTGACCACCAAAAAAACCAAGAAGAAAACCTCAGCTTAAGATACTCTGAATTTTGGACATTTCCCCATTTCTCTAAGGAAAAAGGATGATGGCTGTTTTCTTATTTTATTTATCGATGGAACATTACAATATGCCATGAAATAAAATTATTATTCCAACAATGCAAAGGTGTGTGATAAAAAGAAAAGTCGCGATAATAAGTTACAGGTGTATAAGTCCGCTAGGATTTTGTCTTTTTCTGGCCCGATGCCGCTCTACCTTTGGCGCTCTTGATTTTCTTTTGCGAATTGGCCTTCGCGTCCGCTCCTTCAAGAAGTTGCCGTTTCTTGGCGTGGAGCTCTCGCCGCTCTCCAAACTTGATGTCGTGCAGGTGCTTTAAGGAGAGAAGTCAGAGGCTCACTCAGTTCAACTATCAAATAAGCTCTGGCTTACCATGCTTGCCACCCGCTTGGCGGTGGTCACTTCGGTGAGTAGGTCGAGGACCTTTTTCTCGACTACCTCATATTCCTCCATAGTTTTCCCTTTTAAAACACACCCGGACACACAAAGAAAAAACAAAATTAGTCACTACCAAAAATCCTTCATAAAATGAAGAGAGGGGATGGGGCAATGATTACATACCGGTTCTTTCCTCGATGCTTTGCACCAATTGCACATCTCTTTCAGACACAAGGGTCAGTGACATACCCCCGCGCCCAGCTCTTGCGGTACGTCCCACGCGATGGATGTAGTCAGCGGGATCGCGCGGCACATCATAGTTGATGACTAGTTGGACAGTCGGGATATCAAGCCCACTAAGATGGGTTGACTTTGTTAAGAAGGTCCCAATATAAGAGAGGAGAGCATCAGGCAAGACTTACCGAGAGCCCACATCGGTCGCGATGAGAACTCGGACTGTTTCCGCCTTGAACTTTCCCAGACTAGCCAACCGCTCCGACTGTTTCATTTCCGAGTGCAGTGCTGTACATCGCACGCCAAGCTCGCGTAGCATCACGTTTAATAGCTCGGCTGTTGCACATCGTCCGCAGAAAATAATGGTTGATCGGTCTTCGAGTTGGGGTATCCGTAGTAAATACGTGAGATAAGTCTCGCGCACGTGGCTCGGTATAAATACATAGCGCTGGTCAAGTTTGGAAACGGTTTGTTCTCGTGTATCGCATATATATACAAAGGGTTTTTTGGATGGGTCTGATTCACTATCGCGCAGCGCCAAAATATTTTCCGTCATAGTGGCGGTGAAGAGGAGCGTCTGGCGTTTTTGTGGGAGTTGGTTGAATATGACGGAAAGATCGGAGGCAAAGGTAGACGAGAGAAGGCGATCGGCCTCATCTAGTACGAGGAATCGCACCCGTGAAAGACTAACCGCGTTAGGGCTGCTCTCTATGTGATCACGTAAGCGACCAGGTGTGGCAATAATGACGTGGGGCCGACGGGAGAGCTCGATGGCCTGCTTCATCATGTCTATGGAGCCAGAGATATTAGGGAGAGTGTGGCTGTAAATTCTGAAAAAGGTGTGAAGAATACCTAGTCCCCCCACAACGACACAATCTTTGAGGTTAATACCGCGACCGAGCACACGAAATTGTTCAGCAATTTGGAAGGTCAGCTCTCTGTTGAAAATCCAGACCTCAGTGAGATTGCTTGTTACTGCTTAAAAGAGGCAACCTACAAACCTTGTCGGGGTTAATACCACAGCAAAAACTCCATAGGGATCTTCAGAGAGTTTTTGAAGGATGGGCAAGGCAAATGCCGCCGTCTTCCCGGAGCCGGTTTTGGCCCCTCCAATGACATTTTTTCCTTTCCATGCAAAAATTAGAGATCAGCTTTTGCTGTAAAAGCAGTTAGGAAGAAAAACACATACCTTCGAGGATAGGCGGAATACAAGCTCTTTGAATCTCGGACGGCTTTCGGATAGCCATTGCATCCAAGGCATCGACAAGAAATTCGCTCAATCCCAGCTCGCCGAAAGTAGCAGAGGGAATTTTAGCATCTTCGTCATCCGAGTCTATCCCGTTGTGTTTTCTGGTATCTTCCTCGTCTCTTAGGCCTAGTTCTTTTAACAAGTGCTCTTGCGGTAAATGTGTCATTGTGTCATCTATCGGTCTAGGAGAGATGAAATTGTATTTGTTTGCTAATTTTCAATTAAAATTAGCAGTCACTTAGGCCTCAATGCTTACTGTTTTTGTGTAACCAGCAGCGGAGAACGCTCTAACAGCGCGTTACCAACCATTACATCGGCAGAGAGAGAACTTTTCTATTAATAAAGTTAGTGCATCATCGTTCTATTTTCCTTTTCGCCCATTTCTGATCTATACTCTTTGTCCCCCTAATTTTCCCCCATCTCGCTGAATTGAGACGCAAATGAAGGCGACTCCCTTCCTCTACTCTCTGGCCGTTCTTGCCGCCGTTCAAGCGCAGGTCCCATCTAGCGCGCCTGGTATAAGAATGCAGAACATAATGTAGATTAGGTCTTATGATTAACTGCTGATTTTGTTTACAGTTTGCGACAATTGTCCCGCGGTAATTCCTACTACGTGCACCAAGGTATGCCCTCAAGTTGCCCCCTCATGTCCCGCTGGCTGCCCGGGCGGCTGTAAACTGTATAACACGTAAGTTGACACTGTCTTGTGACTCTTGTTAGTGCACCTGCGGATTTATGCATTACATATATGCAGTGATCCGTGCTGCCCGAATGTCGGGATTCCCTACTGCCCGCCCACTCAGGCTTGTACCAAGATTGCATGCCCGCAAGTTGCGCCTGCCTGTCCGGCCGAGTGCCCTAACGGTTGTCTGGTCACCGCTGCAGACCCTTGCTGTCCTCTCGCTGGCACTGCTACTTGCCCTGCAAATAACACGTCGGCTGGAATTCCTTCTGCCTCAGTGCCGGCTTCCCATTCGCTCTCGCGGACTTCGGTCATCACAAGCATTCTTACGCAGGCTCCGTCGTCCTCCGCCCCCCCTGCTGCAACGAGCATACCCGCTCCGAATTCATCCTCAAAGCCCGCAGACTCCAGCTCCAGCAAGCCCCCCTCATCCACGATCATCCCGCCCGTGATCACCTCGGTCCTCACCATTACGAAGAGCGCCTCCACGGTTGTCTCAACGACGGTCGTCGTCTCCAGCGTCACCTCCTCCACTTCAATCACCTCTTCAGCCACCAAGACAATCACCAAGACGGTGACTCTTGCGGACCCGACCACGGTGAAAGAAAAAGAAAAAGATAAGCCGGAGCCCACCCCTGACGAGCCTGAGCAGGATCCCGGGGTGGATGTGGTTGTCGTGACCATTACTTCGAAACCTGCCGGCGGCGCCGCGCCCTCTAACTCAGCCAATCCTCAGATTCCGTTTTTGCAGTCGTCTAGTGGCTTCAAGTTGAGCGTGCAGAGGATTGTTTCAGGTGCATTGATTATGCTTGGCTCGATCTTATTCTAATATTTAAAGCCTATTTATTAATGTTGTATTATGATTCCCTTTGCCTTTGTTAATGAGTGTGATAACCTATATATTTATCAGCATCCTGCCAATAATAAAGGATATTTCTAATTTTCCTCGTGGCAATGCCATTCATGTTAGCCTCAACGTGTACGTTTTAATTTTCAAGAAAAGAGACACCGATCCCGCAGCATAGCCCCATCACTAACAAGCCTCATTTTTGCAACTGATTTTACTTTTCTCAGGTCTTACTTTTCTAATCGAACATTTTGAATTTGGACTAAGTGTCGCGTGCAGCAAATTGCAAGCTTGCTGAATCAATCGCAAAAGTTCAAGAATAAGAAAGGGCACATTACAAGGAATCGTCAAGTAGTAACGGCGACATCAAGGGGGAGGAAAACGATTAATCGACACTTCGGCTCATTTCCCTCGCTTTTTATTCTTTTTTTTTCACTTTCTTCTCAGGGGCACATTGTTACATGAGCACAGCCCTCAATTACATGCTGCAATGTCACTGAAAAGGTTACAGAGGTCCCTTCCCCATCTTATTGCGTGTCTCCTAACACTTGATTCCACTCTCTAATTTAGACATCGGCCGGTTACTTCGCTCTCCACCCGAAGCCGGGTGAATCATCGGCCCGGTCAGCTCCCCCCTCTTCAGACAGCAGTATCCGAAGATTCAAATGCACTAATGAACGAACTCATTGCGATCGCTTCCGGCGGTCCTGACTCAGCCAATCTTACTGATGGCAACTTTACTCACTCTCCTCATCCCATAAGCGCATCCAGCCACAATGCGGAACACCCTCCAGATCGCAGCATTCCAACAGCCAATACGCAGTACCTCACGCAGGTCGAGAGTGTTGTAGGTTTCTCTTTAGTCAATTACAAGGAGTTGCTCGATTTTCTCATACTGATATAATTGTAGCTGCTTCAACCCCGCCAAAACTCGACAGCTTCCGTGGTGGATCCAAGCTACGAGCCAGGTGTCAATTCCACCCAATACCCGCAGTATGAATACACTAGAGGACAGGAACGCGTTTTTTACGGTCCCCCAATTTCGTTAGAGCAGTATGGTAACCTGCCCGAATTCTCTCCCTATCACTCATATCCTTTGCCTGGTGATGGCACAATTCTCATGCCTACACCGGAGGGACAATATACTTTTCAGCCCTATACTCCTGCCGGGAATCCTGAGTCCAATCCTGGAGCGTATCCCCCTGAAACATACAATCCTTATCCGCAGATGATTGCAGTAGGCTATCCCTATATGACTGACGCTTCTGGAGGATACATATACCCCCCAGAACAGTTTGCTCCGAGTTTATACCCATACGCTTACTACGGCCCAAATTATCCTCCTGACGAAAGCTACTATGATGGGCGAATTACATCAGAGAGCGAACCTAGTGGTGGTTCCCAACAACATCAACAACAGCAGCTACAACAGCAACAACAGCAGCAGCAGCAGCAGCAATCACAACAGCAACAACAACCGCCAAAACCGCCAAATCCGCTACAATCCGATGAAAATGGAAGTAAGATAACTTCAACCACACTAAATAATACCTCTAGCAGTAGCAAAACCGGATTTGTCGGCACCAGGATTGGTAGCACCATTACACCAATAACTACAAGAACTAATAGAGACGATAGCGATGATGATTGGCTTGAATCACCTGGTTTTCACCCTTCCAAAACTCTACCCCTTCCCCTACCTTCCGAAAATCCTGTACTTACAGAATCCATCGCAACCCCTCCTCCCGCTTCTGAGACGGTCACCGTTGGCCCTCGACATACTACAAATAATGGGGATGAAGACTGGCTTTCGGGTTCTCCAGGTTGGCAGCCAAGTGGAGGGGGCAGAGAGGATGATTCCCGCGAATGGCGGTCGGAATCCGATGGTTCACCCGGGTGGCAACCAAACTATACCGCAAAAAAACAGGCGGAAGTATCTACCGAAAACCAGCTTCCAGAAGATTTTGTCCCGCATCTCAATCTTCCGCTACCCAAACAAACTGCACCTCAGTGTGATCCTGCACTACTCTCCACCCTTGGTTATTGGTTTTACAAAGAAATCGTCGCACACTGTTTAATGCGTGACCTCTACTGCACGCTAGAATACCCGCTTAGCTTTACCGGATCTGAAGCGGTGGTAATATTGATTAATAATTCATTGATCATTTCGCAGCTGCAACATATGTAATTTTCTATGTCTTAGGATGTGATGCGTAAGCTGCACCCAACGGGGTTCCCGGAAGAATTTATACTCAATTCCCTCAAATCTCTCATCAAGGCAAAGGTGTTTCGGGCTGTACCCGAGTACTCTACTAAACGCAAGGAGGTCATCAATTCGATTAGTGAAATTTACACTTTTGACGAAGAAAACAGCGAT
The DNA here is from genome assembly GCF_041956535.1 of Calcarisporiella thermophila. Lineage (NCBI taxonomy): Eukaryota > Fungi > Calcarisporiellomycota > Calcarisporiellomycetes > Calcarisporiellales > Calcarisporiellaceae > Calcarisporiella > Calcarisporiella thermophila. The sequence goes on from NW_027192192.1 coordinate 328,352, forward strand.
AATTTTGGCTATAGCCATGGTATATATAAGAATGCCTCTATTTTAGAGGAGGAGCTTCCACATATACCGCAGACAGTTTGTGTGTGGTCCTCTCCTTGCTATAGCTGGTCGTGTCGTGCTGGACTGTCGGGCCCATGCTACGCTATTTCATGTCCAACTAGGTATAAACTAGAGGTAATTCCGTCGAGCGTGTATTCTAGTATCTTCGATCGATTAACTTTATTACCTCAATTTCTCAGAGCGAGGCATTGAGTGAAGGCTCAGATCTTGGCCGCAAAACCAGCGTATCCTCTAACTCCTCTTCCTCAGAAATTTCGGTAATATATCTAGTTGGGCACGATTCCAGTGATTATTTTATATAGGTAACCTTTTTTTTGCTACTTCTATCTATATTATAGTACCAATCCTCATGGTCGGAGTCAGTGCCGAGAGAAACACGAGAGACTTTATCTAAAGACGAAATTAAAAGACAAGAGGCCATATATGAACTCACCTACACCGAAGAGAACTACGTGCGTGATCTTGAAATTTTGGATGAGGTTAGTAATCGTCGTTCATAATTTCATAAAGCTCCGCTCTCAACTAATTTCCTATTAGATTTTCGCGAAGAATATCTGGAACTCTACTGCGATTGACATCGAACGACGCGATAAATTTGTCCGTGAAGTATTAAGCAATCATAAGGAACTACATAAGCTTCACCGCGCTTTCTCCCAAGCTCTCCGCAAACGACAGGAGAAAATGATTGTCGATTATATTGGCGACATTCTCACGGACCACTTAGGCAGGCTCCAAGCGGTATATCTTATTTACGGACCGAATGTCCCGCTGGCAGAGGGTAAAATAAACCAAGAAAAAGCGAGCAACCCAGAGTTTGCAGCCCTGATTCAGGTAGCTTTGTCAATGCTTACCCAATCCTAGTTTAAACCGACTCATTGATTTTCAAAACAATTGTTTAGTCGTGCGAGAAACAACCAGAAACTCAGCGACATTATTTCCGGCACTTTTTGATGTCGCCTATCACAAGAATGCAACGCTATCCCTTACTCCTAGACGCCATTCTCAAGCGCACGCCGGAAGATCACTGGGATTATACCATGATCCGAAGCTGCATAGATACGGTGCGTGGTATCTGCGTCGCAATGGATGAGAAGACGAAAGAGACGAGGGATCGCGTTAAATTCAGGCAAATCCAGGATGGTCTAAAATTCAAGTCCGAAAATGACGTAGTAGACTTGTGCCTTGGTCAGCAAGGAAGAGAATTGATCCATGAAGGGCGACTCAAGAAGCGTTCTGCAATGGGTCTCGAGATGCTTGAATTGACTTGCTTCTTGTTCGACCATTGCCTGCTGATGACAAAAATGCGCAAGACGCGGAATCAAGTAGAATATCGCGTCTCTCGTCGGCCAATCCCGATTGAACTGCTTGCCTTTTCCCATTCCGAGGGAATCTCGCCCAAACGTGAAACGTCCGCTTTCTCGATTTTCTCTCATGGGTCAACGACCAACGTTCCATCAGGAGGTGGAGCAGATAGTGGGCCCCTCACCGACAAGCATGGTCCGTACTCGTTCAATATTGTCCACTTGGGCCGACATGGTGCAACGTACACATTTTATGCGAATTCAACCATTGAGCGGCGAGTGTGGTTGGAGAAACTGTCGCTTGCATTGCAAAAGCACCGTGAGCGCAGAGCTGGACAAGAGCCTTTTATTGCCAACCCGTTACAGACAAGCGCGATCAGTGGGCGAATTACATGCTCGGCAGCATTCAGTAAGCACCCTCGTTTCATGTATATTCGGCTTGATTTAAATACACTTCTCTTTAATATAGCACGAGGCGACGGCACACAATCGGTCGTCGTTGGCACAAGTGGAGGTGTTTGGGAAAGCTTCATTAGCGGTGGGGAGGTTCGCTTCCAACAAGTGTTGAGCATTCAGAATATTACACAGATGGAAATACTCGAAAAAGAAAGGGCATTCATCGTCCTCGCTGGTATTTCTATCTTGAAGCAGTTGGCATTTCAGCATACTAATGAGATTTTTTCTTCACTCCAACCAAGACAAATTTCTCTATGCTTTCTCCCTCGATGCTCTGTTTGCTGATCCCTACAGACGTTCAGGGATTCCTGTACCGCGTGAGCCACAAAAGCTCGATAAAAACGTGAACTTCTTCCAGGTTGGGTATTGGGTTGATGATCTGATAATTATTTCAGTGCGGCGGAAGAGCAGCGAAAGCAACTTCTTGGTGCTTGAGTACATTGGGAATTGCAATCAGCCACTCACCGATAAAGTGAACTGGTTCCGTGCAACGAGGGTATGTTACCGCGGGGACTGAAGGAGACATCAGAGAGCTTATTGGATTTTGTATTAGAATTTCCAAATCAATGGAGAAGCGAGTCGCATCCAGTTCTTACGTAGCCGAATTGCAATCGCATGTAAGCGTGAGTTCTCTCTTGTCAACCTCGACCACCTGGGCCATAACCGTCAGCTACCGGATGTGAAAGATCAACAATTCAGCTTCGTGGCTAACTCAGATAGCTCGCTTAAGCCCCTAGGGATGTTCCGATACGGGGGGATGTACTTGCTGTGCTATAATGGTGGGTGTATTTTTACCCGGATATGCTCGACGGTATATTAATACTCTTGAATATGATTAGCCTTTTGTTTCTTCGTGGATGACCACGGCCGTTTTGCCCAGAATTCGGTTCGATTTGAATGGGTGGGACTACCCGATGACATCTGTGAGTATAACCCTCACATTACGATTTTACTTTCGTACCATAAAAAATGGCAAACTTTCGTAGATCTCTATGACCATTACGTTATTGGTTTTGACGAAAACTTTATTGAGATACGCTCGGTGCAAACGGTAAGCAAGCGTCATTTGTTTATATCATTTCGGGAAAAACCAGAGATTCTAACCCATAAGGTTATAGGGTGAACTCGTGCAAATTATCCCAGGCAAAGGCATGCGCTGTCTCTACTCCTCGACCAACTTTTTCTCAGGCGAACTCATGCTTTTTGCGTGCTGCGATCAACCTGGAGCTACTGACCGAGTTTTCCAGCTGAAAATGAATCCTCTCTAAGCGCTGTCTTTTATTTTCTGTTTCTTTTAATTGTTTTTTTATTTTGTTTCCCCTATTTCCCCCCCCCCCCCCCTATAAGATCAAAATAGCAAAGTTTACCTCCCTCCGCTTTTTTTTTATTCACATATTATGCTATTTAATTTATTTTCAAGTTCATAATTTTTTATACTTGCCATAGAACTCTTAATAGCTGCTCTGTTCTCATGCTTTCACACCTTTTTTACCCGCGTTATTTTTTTCTATATTATTTATTACATACTTTTTAGTTACAGTTTAGTTTCTTGTCTTCAATGCTGACACGTTAAGTAATAAAAGAATTCTCTGCGTTTGTGGCTTGTTCAAGAAATTTCTCTTATTTCATTCCTGTGTGGAACTATTCTATCTTGCCTTGCTCTATCTCTTCAAGTCTGCTCACCTAGGCTAATTGCATTGAAATTTGAATACCTTCTCGCATTTTGTTTTCGCATGGTATTATTTCCCCTATTTTTCTAGCATTATATTTAGTTTCCTTCATAGCTCCTTCAAGCCTTTTAGGGCCATTGCCCTTTAATGACTGCGTCAGCTGCACATAGAAGAGCCAACTCACCGCCCTCCCCTGCTCTTTAAATTGCCTCATACTATTTTTCCCTCTCTCCTCTTCAGCTACCCCCGAATCTTCTGCACTAGTTTACATTTGCACCTCACTCTGCCCTTTTTTACTAATTATCTCCATTCTCGATGGCTGCTCTTCCTCCCAATTCGCGCATGGTACTGGGTGGCTATGGCGACCAGAAGAAACATGCACCAGCAGTAGCATTTCGACTAACCAAAGAAGCCTTGGATGCAATTCTCGATGGACACAAAAATAACATATCTATCAAGGTCCAACTTGGGAAGAATGGGGTTACTATCACTTACAAGGGAGCTTTAATTGAGATTGCTAATCCTGGTTTATATTTTTATAAAGGTTCTCACGGTTGGGTCTCAAACCTTCCACATTGCAAGCGTGGATGCCATCACACAGCCGACAGATTTGTACAAAAGCGCTACATTGCAAGGGGACCAACGACTAGACTTGACAGCGCGGATCACACATAAAGCCACGGTGCGGAGGGAGCTCAGTGCTGGCCTTAAGGATCGGTTCAAGAGTCTGACCCAGGCTGCGGAACAAGAAAAGCATGCTCGACAGTCAGTGTTGCTCGACCCGGCAGAAAGTGAGATCTCCCGCTCTACCTTCTCCTTCTATCTTACATCTGTGAGAAATGCTTAATTCATTTCCAATTCCTCTACTAGTTATGGCAGAAAAGAAACGATCCAAAGCGCAGGCTTCGCGGAAAGCACGGCCAACTTCTATTATTCCACCAACGGTGACGGTTACTGCACCCCTCTCCAGTCCAAGCCAGCTGCAGTCCTTGCGTAAGCGTGTACTGCAGTTCCTAGCGCTCTCCAAGTCGGCAAGCGATTTCGATATGATCATGAGTAAAACCTACTCACGAAAAGATGATTTATTGGCGATCCTCAACTCAGTATGAGTTTAATCTGTCATGCTGCAGCTCTTTTTTTATTTACATCCTTCTTTTCTATGTGCAACTAGGTGGCGATCAACGTTGGCTATAACAAGTGGACACTTAAGCCCCAGTCTTATAAAGAAGTTGATTACTATTGGCGAGTATATACCACTCATGATCGCGAACAAGCCATCCGAAATGGGCGCAAAGCGTTCGAGAGTCTAAAACTTCCTCCTGATGCACCAGAGTGGGCACTGCTTGAACCACCTGTTCCTTCGCCTCGTATGGTCCCACCGGCATCCTATCCTACTAGTACATCTGGCACCTCGACACCTGCCGTCAAAAGTAATGAATCCACGCCAGAAAGTGCGGCCTCTAAGCGAAAAACTTCAGGGCGGACCGCTAAAGGGACCAAAGCTAGCGCATCAAAAACTAAAACAAAAAAGACGAATAAAAAGGAATTATCCGAGATGGAAACGGACGCGGCGACGTCTACGGCAGGCAAAACAGTAGCAGCTTCACAATCAAGGAAGGCGTCCGGTGCAAACTCTTCCGAAGAATTGAGTGGGAGTGGTAAAAAGCTCAAGGGAGCGGACTCCCTGACCGGTGTTCGAGATCATTCTCGCAAACGCCAGCCGGCGGGAGGAGGAGCAGCAGCAATAGATTCCACTGATTCCACTCCGCCAACTCGACGAGTCAACAAGCCCAAATCAAACGATATCAAACCAAACTCACTAGAAAAGAAAGCGTATATATCACCATCGTCATCGTCCCACAGCATCTCCAAGCGAGAGATCCCGCGCTCCGTAGCTGATTCCATGTCTTACAGCAGGCAACACTTATCCCCACTTGTGGGAGAACTGTCAGACACGGGAACAAAAGCTCTTAGCCAGTCAAATCGAAACGGCCATACCCGCAGCACAAGTGCAAGCTCACTCTCCTCACCTGAAACGGCAGCCGCTGACCGCAAACGAAAAGTCGACACCGGCGCAAAGTCAGACACCACGCGCCCCTATAAAATCCCCAAGCGTAATGGTGGCCAGGTTGCAAATGAGCTCAAAATTGTGGACAATCTTGACGCGGTGTCCACATCCTCTTCCGCAAGCAACAGCGCTTCCACCACTCCCCTTCCCCGAGTAACAACTGTTGCGGAACTGCGCTCACTGCACGAATTATTCGCTGTTAAATACGCCGAGTACTCTGCTCTTAATGATCGCATTCAGCGCGAGCGACCGCAATTGGACGAGCTTTCTAAAAGGCTACAGCAAGCGCCTGCTGGTAGCGCAGAATACTCTCGAACTTTACACAAGATGACAGACTTAGTTCAGTCTCTTGGCATACGACAGATGTCAGCGAAATATATGCGGCTTCATAGAGAGATCGAGCGGATGAAGCGTGAGATTTGGAGCGCACATGAGCAGCTGTTCAAAGATCACCCGCATCTCCAACATCTTCAGCAACAGCAACACCATCAGCCCTCGGCTGCATGACGCCTCTATCAAATAGGTGCGATACTCTGTAAAAATATTGAGAATGGAAATATATATTTCTATTTACAATGCCATTTATTACTATATAATCATTTATTTTATTAAACTTGAAAATTTCTACCTGAACTCTTTAATAATATATTTCCCTTTTATTTCACTTTATAATTTTCACTGCGTTTGGATCATGCCTCTCATAAACTCTCACCAGATAGATCACTCAGTTAAATATTTACAATGCTGGGCGATAATGAAAAGGCTACTTTCCCTTGGCTATATGCCGCTGGGACGCCCTGATAACTGAGATATCCAAACGTACATGTATTCTGGAGATTGCAAGTTAGTTGCCTTGGTATGCTCGAATAATTCGAAAAAAAAAAATAACGAAGGCTAGATTTCGCATTGTGTTATCGTTACGTGGTAACTCCGTACAATCTCAATTCTATTGAAGGCCCTAGTATGCATTGACCACATTAGTTGTCATTCAAATAATACTTTGGCACGCTAGTATTTTAAATGAACGGGGCCAATACCCATCACAGGCAAAACTTGGCCAGTGCTAAAAAACCATTGAGGGGAAATTTCGACTGGTAGGGGTGCAGGTACTGTTGCGCAGATAATGGCTCAAAGAAGAAGAAATAAAATGAAAAAAGTGTATAGGGAAATGCAGATTGTTTGTATGTGCAGACCATTGCATGAAAAAGGGGGAATGTACGATCAATGCGGGTACGATCCATAGATGCTGAAACGAACAAGTTTCAATTGGAATTTTTATTAGGAAGAATGTTGCGAGGATGGTATAACGGGGTATACTTCTATACTAAAATAACCCAAGAAGGTTCTACATGATTAACTCAATACGATTTAAGTGTTAGATAACAATGTTATATGAAAAAATATATTTGAGATGACTATGAAAACTACTAGGCTGAATTGTATTTATTTAATTTAGATATTTTTCTTTTGAGATTAAAGGATCTTTTATTGAAAAGTCTCCTATACAAGTTAAATGAAAGGATTATACACTCTCTACCATTGCTTACATGTATTGCTTGTTTTACTGATGTCTACCAATATCAAACTATTAACGAAGTAGCTTAATACTCGATTCCTAGAGTATGTCCAGCACTATTAAATTTAGATATTTTTTTTTTGATCAATCAATGGAAACTTTTATTTAATTTCCATATATTACATGAAGTTAATGTCAATGGACTTAACGAGATATAGGTCCTTGATCGATAGACTTTCAATCGATATGCGTGTATCGCAGTTGTCGTGAATAGCATGTACGTGAAACCGATGTAATCTTTTGTACTTATCGTAAGGGCGGTCTTTTTTTCAATAATCAAGACTCAGCTTCTGATCAAGTGGATAGCAGTCACAAACTAAGAGTAAGTGCTGGTGGGGGAAGTGGGATTCGAACCCACGCCGTTCACATCGGCATCCCAGGGATAGTCCACTACACTAACCCTCCCCCCATTAAATTTAGATATTATTAATATTTCGACTGCGCCACATTTGCAAATACTAACATTATTCTGTGAAACATTTTTTGTAGAGGTGATATGGTCGAGCGGTCTAAGACGTTAGACTCAAGTTCTAATCTGCGTAAGCAGGCGTGGGTTCGAATCCCACTGTCACCAATTGTTTTTTCCAATTTTTTTTTATATTTTTATATACTAAACGTAATGATTTGGAATTTATGCACACAGGCTATAAACTTATAAGTATAACAATAGCATAGGCAGTAGCGCTAAGATATTCAGTTCAAAATTTTTGTTTATTTAAAAATCAACTTTTTTGACTATTTCTAATCAGAACTTTAATGCAGAATTGGCTCCGAGCAGAACGATTCGTTTTACGACAAAGTTCTGTGAGAGGCTCCGTGTTTGATATTCTGAATGTTTTTGTGCCATCATCGTTAGTCACCCTCCAGACACGAACCCTCACCACCGGAGCATACCAGACTGTGGCTGTTGCATTAATTCCAAGAGATGGAATAATTCCTTATGCATTTGTATCTAATTGCTTGTGACGAATACCTATTCTCAACCTGTTCCACACCCATTCAGTATCCTGGTGCTTATTTGAGAAGGCGCAATATACCTCAAAAGTTTATCCCAGCAAATGAAATTGTTTAGCTTGGTTTATTATCAACTTTCACAAGGTTTATTATGTGCACACAACCACAGATATTCGCATTCTTTCTTTAGCACTTATGGCTTTTCTCTCTCACCTCAACACGCCTAAACTTCTTAAGCCAAAACAATAGCCTTCCTCTTCTGGTTCGCTTCTCTGCGTTTTTTTCCTTGGAATATCGGTTGCTTCTCTCCCCTCTCGAGAAAATATGCCAGGCTCTGATCTACATCTTTAAATATTTTGTTTAAAGTGCTACGCAATCTTTTCTCCAGCCTGAAGTTTTAGCGCACTGCAGTTTACATTATCGGCTCCTCTTCAACAATTAATGAACATAATGAACACCAGGGCCACCGCAGTTCTTGTAGACCAATTTTCGACAGAGTCCTTTCTAGAAGTGAACCAAGAGAAGAGGAGAAAGGCAACGATACAGGAACGCGTGAATCATCGTGCTTTTATAACCCGCACTAAATGTAAAAAGAGAAAACATAAAGGGGGGAAAGAAAATATCCCTCCTTTGCCCGTGCAGCATATCTGCCTTCCGCGACCCAAACTGGTCCCAGTACTGTGTATACTGGAGCCGACTCGGCTAGGTCAAGGGGTTCGAGTGCTCAATTCTCGTCATGGTATGAGCGGGAAAACCTTACCGAAAGGTAGGCTGGCTAATGTCTTGGTCGAGTGTTCACGCTAGATTTCTATTATCATGTTTAACTCGACAACATTCATTCGTTCACCCATTCTATTTCACATCCAAAGAAAAGTTTATGCATTTTTCTTCATCCATTGCAGGAACGGGTCGGGACTGGTTTATCATGATCCAAATTGTAGGCTGTAAATATCGATTATCATTTATGTATGATCATAATAATATATGCGTTTAATATCTTCAAAATATAAGCTATTTTGTTTTATAATTCTAAAACCTATTTCTGCTTATCAGCACCCCTCTCTAACTTGTCAATTACCACACTTGTCACCAGCTCACGTAGTCGTTCATCCTTTTCTTCCTCGCCCACGCTAGCAGTCATGATTTCCTCCACACGGTTAAAGAATGCACTTCCATTGGGTATATCATTTTCTTCGCCAGTTGCGTTTTCATCATGATTGACTTCTTCATTCAAATGTGAATAAGCTTCTGTGATCTGTGGTGGGACCTCCTCGCCTGTCTTGGACCTTAAATATGCAGCAGCTTCTTCCCAGCCTTCTTCAAATGCAACCACTGCAGCCTAAATAATAAACTGAGTTAGAAAGGTCGCAACCTTGTATATCGCGATCATATCCTACCGTTTTTCCTTCTGAATTCTTAACTGTAGGATCCGCTCCAAATTCCAAAAGCATTTCTGCCATCTCTTTCTCCTCTGCAACATAGAGAGGTGTGTCTCCGCAGTGATCGCGTTGATTTACATCTGCTCCACGCTCTATGAGGAACTTAACGAGTTCATAGTGATTGTAGGAAACTGCTGCTTGTCTAAAACCAATAACAAAATAGCATGGATTAAAATTAACGAAGATATTGTAGTAGTCGGATTAATTCCAATACTTTACAGTGGCGTATACCCAAAGTCATCTTCAGCATTTACATCTATTCCGGAATCAAGAAGCTCCTTAACTCGATCCAGCTTACCATCCCCTATACTCTTATAAGAATTGATGGATACTTGCAATTCACGGAGAAATTACGATTAGTTTTACCAGCAGCCAGCCAAATATTATCTGTTGTTGCCATTGTCCTCTGATATTTTTGAAATCGAAGAAACTAATTTTAATAGTTAAGCAAATATAAAATAACGGTCACGATATTTTCAGATCGAAAACAGCTCGAAGCCTAAGTTAGATAATCTTCAGCTCTCTCCATAATGGACACTAGCAAAGCTGATACGCCAGCGTTTACATTTGATGTCTTTAAGCGCATCCAGCCAAGTGAATACATTCGCCGCTTTTTGGAACAGCAAGTACGCCCAGATGGACGTCCCTTAAATCGGTTTAGAAAGACCGCGCTTAACACCGGCACAATCACAACTGCCGACGGATCGGCAGTTGCGCGGTTAGGTGGAACTACAGTTGTATGTGGAATAAAGGCTGAAGTTGCAGAGCCAAAAATTAATAAACCAAACGAAGGATATCTAGGTATTACTCAACAACGTCCAATGGCTTTTGAAGTGATGTTTAATGCAGTTTATCTTATAGTGCCAAATCTGGAGCTATCACCAATATGTTCGTCCAAGTTTAAACCCGGTCCACCTATGGAGCAGGCTCAAGTAATGAGTGAACTACTAGATACAGTATTTAAACAGTGAGTCATCAATAAATTGTAAGAGACAAAGTTCGAAATTAATATCGATTGTTCATGTATAGGTGCTCAGTGCTACGATTATCAGACCTTTGCATCGAGGAAGGAAAAGCAGTATGGGTTCTCTATGCAGATCTTTTGTGCTTGAATTATGATGGAAACGTTATTGATGCGGCTTTAATTGCGTTAGTTTCTGCTCTAAAAAACTGTAATACCTATGCATATTTAGTGAATATATATAGTTTATTAATATGCTGTCAATTTAGTGCGACTTCCCAGTGCAAGTTATAACGATGGTTTGGTGAAGGCAACTGAAGATCGTCCCATCCAAATTCAATTGCAACGGATCCCTCTTTCCTCTACTTTCGCTTTATTTGAGGGGTATGTCTGACCCGCTTTTTATGATAGCAATTATCTAGCACTATAATTTAATTTATTGATATTACAGGCAATATCTGCTCAGTGATCCCAATGAGGCTGAAGAGTCTATAACCGAAGAGATGATAACAGTGGTGGTGGATGAGCGTGGCCAGTTGTGCCACGTGCGTAAAACGGGCGGCTTAAGCACAACACCAGAAATACTTCGGCAATGTATTGAAGCGGCAAGAAGCCGGTATTCCGAAGTAGAAAAGATTCTTGCATAATATTTGTAAATAAAAGTTGTTTTACAACCATGGTTGTAGTGAAAGGACATTTTTTTTCTCGCATATAAGTGAGCAAATTAAGCCTACTATAGAGCTGAAAGATTCTGCGCAAATTTTATTTCATTAGCAATCAAAACTTGGTCTTTATTCTCGATAAAAAGCAATAAAAATTTTTTTGGAAAAAATCATAAATAAATATTTGAAAATCTGCTAGATTAATTCAATGTCTCTAGCATGCTATCGCTAGCGCAAGTGGTCCTCCCTTAGGAGATTTGACTACACCAGCAGAATATTGTGGCATGAACACACGTCTGAATTTGGACGTAGAGTTGCCAATACTACGGTGCCGGACATATCCGGACATAAACACAATGCTTCCTGCTTGGATACGTACAGTCACTTGTGAGGATGATTGAGCATCTGTAATAGGAGGATAGAGTTTAGCGAGCCCACGATGAAATTGCGAGTATTCATCAAGATTATTTGGAGTCACATCTTCGCTATACTCTGAGACATATGGTTCAATGAATAGCGTGCCATTATTCTAAAATTTCTAGATTCAGTACAATTTTATCAGTTCCTTAACCCGCGAAGTATTACCTCATCAACATCGTCAAGCGCTATCCAGCAAGAAATTGAAGGAACAACACTTGATATGTTATCCATATACTCTGAATCCTGGTGCCACGCAAACTGCGCTTGAGAACTCCTAGGAGGTTTGACAATATACTGCTCATTAAACTAAAAGATTTATTGACAAATTGTATAGTATAATATGAAAGAACTTTATAATCATTATCGGTATTTACCAAATATACATTTTCAAACAGCAAAAACTGCTTGGCAATAGCAGGAATTTTTCCTAAAAGCAGTGATATAACATCTCTATTAATTTGTGAGCGCATGTTTACGTAGGTATCACGATTTGTCTTGTAATCTTTATCATCGGGAGCATCAAAGTATCCACAGGAGAGTGTCTCTGCATTATGATGGTAAGCGAAGCATTCAATATTACTTTTGATGAAGCATTTACCTATAACGCATCCCATATCGCAAAGTAAGTCGCGATCGTTGTAAACAAAATTAACTAATACATCGCATTCATCGCGAAGTAGTTTGATTTCTGTTTGCGAAAGAACTGTTTATTTGAACAGAGATGAACTATAAGTTGAAAATAAGGAAGTCATCAAAAAAAATAAGACCATTCTCGCAAATCGCATAGCCTTTCGTGTGGAATTGGTGAATTAGAGAATTCGAGATCCTCATTTTCATATATACAAATTTTTACATTAATTTAAGTCTAGGATTCCATTACTCTTCCTTCGATAGAAAGTCACAATTAAAAGCCACAGAATGGTTTATTTCTCCTATATCTAATACACTGGAAAATCGCTATCTATCTCTCGAGACCATTGTCTTAGTCCTCCGATAATATCTTTTGATATAATTCCAAATCTTCTCAAAATATCGACTGCTAATTGTGAATCATTTCCCAGACGGCATATTACATACACTATCAATATACAGTTAATAAAAGGAAATTTGTAAATATCTTGAATAAATATTAGCTTACCTGGCTTCGACTCATCTTTTATTGATTCTCTCACCTCGTCGATCCGAGATTCAAGCTGTTTTATAGGCACATTCACACTGCCGTCCAACGCACATATTTCATATTGCACCTTCTCACGCACATCGAGCAACAAATGAGGAGATGTGCGGTCTTTGTTATATTCTTGAACCGTAATACGATCTTGTGGTGACAAAACTGTTATATCAGGCGTTTTGTCGAGTGCACCTCTTCCACAAAAGGCTACATAGTCAATAAGGCTGCGTTGTGTGGGATTCTCACCACATACACTACAATCATGTCGTCGTGCGCGTAACTTGATATGCCGGAACATCGGTGCGGTGGTAGCGGAAAATAGAAGTAGCCATGGCTGCACCTGGTCTAAAGATTTATTATAATGAGAATTGAATTCTACTCTGACGAGATAAAACGCTAAAATAACCTTGAATTTCAGCTAAAATTTTGATTGCTTCTAAGGCTTGTAAGCATCCAATGATTCCCGGGACTATAAAAATAACAATGAAAATATATCTTATTGATACAGTAGTGAATCAATTCCCATAAATTATTCACATACCAACTCCAAGGACCCCATTGTCGGAACAATTTTGAACTGTTTCTGGAGGAGGTGGGGTAGGGTATAAACAGCGATAGCATGGCCCACCCTTCCAGTTATATACAGTAAGTTGACCTTCAGTGCGAAGTGCGCTTCCAGAAACAAGCGGTTTTCCAAGCATAACACATGCATCATTTAAAAGGTATCGTGTTGCTGCATTGTCGGTACAATCGAGGACAAGATCATAAGGCTTTATAAGATTGAGAGCATTTGAGCTGTCGATAAGTAAATCATGAACATGTACTGTAACAGTTGGGTTCAGACTAAGAAAAAATTATATTTAAGTTAGTTCTAGTTGAAGAAATAATGTTAGGAAAAATTGAGTATTACTCTTCAATTGCCATCTTTGCAGAAACGACCTTCGAGATACCCGTACGAGATTCTCCATGAATAATTTGGCGATGAAGATTGGATGTATCTACTGTGTCATAATCCACAATTCCAATTTCTCCCACACCCGCACCAGCAAGATAAAGTGCAGCAGGGGCACCAAGTCCCCCTGCACCGACAATGAGTATCGATGCTTGACGTAATTTGAGTTGCCCTAAATATAATGTTAGCTAGCCGATATTTTAAAACGAAAAGACAGTATTGCAATAAAAAAACCTTTCATTCCAAATCCATCTAGAATTAATTGCCTCCCATATCGCATTATCTCCTCCTTATTTAATCTATTTTCTCCTTTGCTCATGCTACTCTTTTCTATGCCTTCATTTTTCCTGGATTCTGGGAGCAAAGAGGATTCTACATTGCCGATTTGTAGCAGTTCCTTTAGCTGTTTATTTTCTAATTCGAGCTTTGCAATCCTGGCTTTAAGCTCATCTATTTCATCTAATTTTATCGTATCTGAAGACATCGCTTAAAGAGTTTTTAAGTGTGGCAATTATCTCTACAAACAAATGCTTAAATGCAGCAGTCACAGTCAATTTGACTAACGAATTGCCACACCGCAATTGCATAATTACAAATATAAAGTATATCAATCGCTCAAATTATATCCAGACATTAAAAAATAGTAAAGTTCGCTGAATGATTATAATAATCATTGAACAATGTACTACACACAGTATTTTCAATAATGTATTCAAACCATAGTTGAAGGAGAGAAAGCATAACATCAGAGGGATTAAGACGAAGTAAATATGCACATTGTGAATATCCTATTAATATACACATTATAAAAATTGGAATTTGTTCTCTTGTTTACTGATACTTCGTGTGTCCTTTATAGCTCACAGCCGTTTCATCATGCTTACATAGAACTTGTTGATATACTCCAATTCTATATTCTTTCACTCATCTGCTCGTTCCTATAATTCCTCCTTATTCTAAAGAATTAAATTTGCCTTGGTTCCTTAACTGTTTCAGGTCAATTTCAGAACTCCATGAAATTAGCCTATAATTCGCAATGCCCCTATTGAATGCTCATTAATTATTTCTTCTATTACCTGGAGTACGCATAAATTAACCCTTTCCAAGGATTTATGTATTTTCAAGGTCTTTCTTTTATTTAGCATTTACTAATCTGATTGTATGAAAGAGATGATTCTCCCCTACAAAACTTGTTCACGGAAAAATCCTATCGGTATCTAACCTAGGGGAACTTAATAACAGGTACAAGATAATTAAATACAAGGTTTGGTCTTTGGCATAAGGCTTTTGCATATATTTTGTAGGAGTTGTGACAATTGGAACTAGTATCATATTATCTCATTCCTTTCTATTTCGAGAAAAAAAAAAAAAAGACTGATGGAGTATATGATTAAAATATATGAAATATTATATAAAAAAGTACGAGGATAGGTTTAAAATGATAAAATTCTAAAGAAGGGAAAGAATAAAAAAGAGGTCGTGAATTTCTATATCTATGCACAGATTTCTGAATTTTATTTTATAAATACTCTCGCATTTAAGCCATATCTTCATCCTCTTCGTTGTGCTGCGATCCCCCCAATAACTCGTCTGCTTCATCAGTTTCTTCTCTCATCCTGTCATATGCTTCCTCCTCACTACTCGAGCTGGGTGCCTCACTGACATCGCTTCCATATTCAGCCACTTGGGGAGAGCCTGCACGATCCACTGGAGTTGATAGACTCAAATGTCGCGTACCCATGACACGTTCTGTAGACTCGGAACGACTACTGCTAGTGGACAGGACCAAATCTCTCTGTGCCTTATCGTCTTCAGTCTCAGCATCGTCTTCATCCTCGGTCAATGCAAGTGAAGAGCTTGCAATTGAATTGGCCGGAGAATTACGAACAAAATCGTCGTCAAACCGAGGTTGCGTGACTTTAGTTGGCTGTAGCTTTGATGACCTTCGACGATAAAAAAGTAGGTATGCTGCCGAACTCTACAGGTAGGAAAATAACCAATTTAATATTTTAACATTCAACCTATAGAGCTGATATATTGACTAATTTTCTTACCTTTATCTGATCTCCATCTACTGGACTAACGTGAGAGTCATCAAAATTATACCATTTTTCTTGCTCAGAATTGAAGGCATAGGCAGTGTCTAATATAAATAAAATGATGGTTGAGTGCCACAATTAAAATAGATATAAACATTCCTGCTTGATATATTTACAATGTCCGCCTCCTAATCCTCCGAAGTGATTGGAAACAGCAAACAAGTCATAAACTAGCCCTTCGTCTTTTCTGACTACTTTTGAGGTAAGATCAAGCCCTGTAAGTGGGAAATCAACAAATGCATCGATCTTGTCACGGTGATATCGCGTATGACTAAACCGTTTGAGGTGAACTACGAGTACTTCTGGGAGCTTCCAAAGGTCAAATTTCTTGGTTGCCTGACGATGCTCTCGGCAACGTGGGCAATACCACAAATCGTCCTCTCCAAGGCGTTCTTCGCGCATAAATTCGTCAACGCAGTCCTGCAGAGTAACCGTAGAGCGTTTCTGCACTGTGAGTTCGGGTGAGCCGGTCTGAACAACCATGTCGTCCCAGCGTGCACGGCCGATTACTTGCTTTTCAACTCGGACATAGGCATTCTCTTCATGGAAAATTTGACTAGCAATGGCTCGAGGCCACTCACAGACTAAGACATCACCTATTTTCAATGCACGGGTTTGTCCACTTTCCATTCCGCCAGAAGCCTCTTCATCATCTTCTGATCCGGTAGTCGCTGTCATTGGAATAGGTCGTGGGTATATTTCGTCATCATCCGAGAGATCTGGGGTGAATCCATTGGTTAAAGCCTCAACAGGGGTGGCGGCAGCAGCAGGAGGAGAGGTCACCAAGTCCATTGCATCCTCGCGTAAATGTTCTCGCAAATCAACAAGTTTAGAGCCAAGACTGTAAGAATTTGGAACAATATGCTCTTTTGTATAACTATAGCTTAGCCGGCGTCGGTTTGAAGTCCCAACCTTCACTGAAAAGTAATGAGATGGCATCTTGTTTATCTCTGCGTCCTCTTCCTCAAGCTCTTCCTTCCCATTTTCGAGCGGATCATTTTCGACTTCATTAACTGCATCTTTTGTCTCCATTTCTTGATCATTAGTTACAATTGCTTCGTCTGTTTTATCCTTGGTTTCAATTACTTCGGACAAATTCTTAGTTTCCTCCATAATATTTGCCGTGGTGTATCGTTGATATTGCTTAAGTATTTCCCTATATATTGCATCCGGATCGGCGGCTGCTTTTGCGTCTAGCGCGATCATCATCGGAATGCCAAAGAATTCGTGAGGCGAGTGAGTGTAATGGCTTGAATTTTCGCGCGCGTATGTATTAGTAACGGGGATAACAACGGTTTCTCCATTACGGTGTGTAGGGATTTTGCAGGGAAGCTGATAAATATAAATCGTGTCGGTTGAACTAATTTCAGCCACTTGCTCTGAAGTATGGTAAACTTTGTAGATGCACTTTCCATAAACCTCAGTAGTAATTAGCTAATATAAGTATAAGTATGGTCAAACACCCAGCAATCCTAATACAATCATTTTAGTTGTATACGTACCGAATCGGAATCAATTGATAGTTTTTGGGCCAAAGCTTCGTGGAGCTGCCTAATGAAAGCACCTTTAGGTAGAACTAGAGACATTTTTGTAGGCCGAGAGAACGGGTCGTAAGGGACATATATAAATGACAGTTTCGTTTTTTTGCTGATGGGTAGAGGTAGACTCAAAAACATGAAAGGATCAAATGTAACCGAGACCTTATAAATAACGCATAAGTTTATATTCCATTAAATAAACTCGATCGGTTTACCTTCTGGCACTCAGGGCACACTAGCGTACTCTTATATTGTCCTTGGAAAAGGTCCACAATTATACTATCGTTTCGCGCTTTGTGGAATGCCCATGATTTTGACGCTATCTCTTCATCAGGAGTTCCTTCTGGCCAATCTGGTATCTCGATATAAGGCTTCTTACGTATGCGATTCAGGTCTTCATGTAGGCCATCAAGCAAGAAAGCAAGTAGCTCTTGCGAGTCTTGTTGCTGATACCCGACAAATGAAGGTGCGAAACGACCAATCGTAAACTAGCAAATTAAAATAGTTAAGGTGAGATAAGCATATATTCGCCTGGACTCTCCTATATATACCTTGAATTCTCGAGGAGCAAAACTAGAGGCTGTTCCACTCCATAATTTCTGGATAAGATTACCATAAGCCTCCGCTACTTCACCCCGCATACCAAGCGGATTATCGGGATTTAACTCTTGCTTATATTTGCCAGCTAATCGCGGAAATGGGCCGGATTTAGATATTCTAAAGGTTGAAATTAAAGATTAAGATTACTTACATAAGAAATACTGTGTCAGCTCTTTTGAATTGCTTAAACATTGCAATGCAGAATTCATAAAGCAAGTATTGCCTAAATTTTGTAGCCCAGTGATCCCACGAGGTTTTGAAGGCGGGGCATTGGATTCGGGTGTAGGACCAAACGCAGTTGTACTGGTAGAAACAGTAGACGAAGAGAGAGGTGTTGAGAATGACGACGTAAAAGGTGAGAAAGAACGAATAGAGGAGAAAGCGCCCCAATCAATGGATGGAGCAGAATCATTGCTTGAAGCAGAGTCAATACTATCGCTGAGCCATGTACCATCTCCATTTTGAAATTCAACAGCAAGGCTTTTCTCGAGCTCCAATCCCAGTTCTTCAATAGATTTTGAATCATCCTGTTCGGCTATGCGTGTTGCCTTGGCAAGGTGGTCGGCAGAGATGGTACTGGATTTGATATCAAAACCATCGGAAGTTATCCTCCACAAGCGGAAAGCGTTACTACCCATTTTGCTCGCAATAGTAGCTTTTAATTCTTCGATTGTCGCGCGACGCGACACGGTCACTTCAGGTATTTCATCGTTAGGTGGAGTGGGAGGTAGCGAAGTTTCCGAATCGGTTAATTCGGAATTTGTGGGTGATACCACGGTAAGAAGTTGGAACTGGGGAGGATAAAGCTCTACAATAAGCGTTGGGGTAAATGTGCCAACTGAAATGACCTTGCGAGTCGTGGGCGGGTGATTACATCCATACCAAGCTACCAGTTTGTCCCACCCCTCTTTTGGCAGTAAAAGAATATCCGTGTCAGTGATAAGCCCAGGTCTCAGCTTACTATGACTGGAGCCCTCGAAAATGCTTTCATTGCTAATGGCTCCTGGGAAGGTACCCTGTGCTAAAGCAGTTGTGGCATCGCTAGAGGATGATGCGCGACGACAATACTGCTTCCAACGAATAAACCATTTCTTATCAAGCAGATACCACTCCTCTCCTAATGCGAGCGGTTTTTCCATAAGCTGTTTGATTATGGACAGTTGCTCTGATGGATGCGGCTTATCGTTTACTGTAGATGAATCTGCTAATGCCCCATTAGCACTTGGATGAGCATCAATATCGGCCTGAAGACAAGAAAATTCCGCTGGAGGTGGCGAAACTCTCTGAAGATCGTCGGAACCATCGCCAGAGGGATCTCGTGATCGCTTTTTTTGCAACATAGGTTGCGAGTCCATTATGGAATTGAGAAAAAGAGAAAAATAGAGAAATAGCTATACAAGAAAAGAGGAAATCCAAGGAATTTTCTTCAAGTTTTTTGGCGTATATATTTCGTAGTAATAGCCTTCTTTTTTTCTTAAAAATTTACAGAGGACATTCGGCGACGGTCTTTTTTAATAACACTAGTTCAACTTCCACTTTGGAACTGAGCAAGTCGGCAAAAAGAAAAACAATATCTGAATGCGTCAACAAGTTACGTCACCACATATCGTTCGGAAATTTTCCTTAACATTAATAGACATGAACGGTCGTTGTATTATTATATTTTTGGCATAGTAGCTTAAGATTTTGATAGATTTGTAGATTTCAAAAAGAATTGTAGAGAATAGCAGAATCATTTAATATACGTTAATAATCACTTTTACTTTCTTATTTTCACGCGAATATTTAACTAATACCGAGAAGTCGAAAAATTATCGGCTCACCACACGAACCACCAATCGATGCGTGAATCGTACCACCAAATCGATTAAATAAGAACAGAAAACAACCATTTCGCCTCTCTCTCTCTTTTATTCACAATTCCCTTCCTTTTTTCTTACCAAACTAGAATCATATACGCCCATTCGTAATGTCGGCTGATCATAAGCAAGACCTCGAGTTCTCCAATGCTTTGCACGGCAAGGCTGAACAGAAAAACTTCATCTCTATTACTGGCTCGAAAAACCAGGAGTTGCACAAAGAAGCTGTGAGCTCGTATGCCGATTTCTGGGACGGCAAGGATCCCACCAAAGAGACTGAGGAAGAGCGCGCTGGTAGACTGTCTCAATACAAAAAGCTTACCAATACGTATTATAACATCGCTACTGACTTTTATGAGGTATTTATTTGCTTATTTACTTGCAAAATATACTTCATCATCTCGGTGAATTAATGATTTATTTCCACGCTTTTTATAGTATGGTTGGGGCCATTCATTCCATTTCTGCCGATACCATGTTGGAGAAGGATTCCAACAAGCGCTTGCTCGTCATGAGCACTGGCTCGCCCTTCAGTTGGAATTGAAGCCTGGTATGAAGGTACTTGACGTCGGCTGTGGTGTCGGCGGTCCTGCACGTGAAATCGGTCACTTCACTGGCGCATACATTGTCGGGTTGAATAACAACGATTATCAGATTGAACGGTGTCGCATGTATGCCAAGAAAGAAGGCTTGGAAAATAACTCTGAATTTGTCAAAGGCGATTTTATGAATATGCCTTTTGAGGACAACACATTTGATGCAGTGTATGCCATTGAGGCAACTGTTCACGCACCATCCCTTGCAGGAGTTTACAGCGAGATTAAGCGCGTTCTTAAGCCTGGAGGCAAATTTGCATGCTATGAGTGGGTCATGACCGATAAATACGATCCAAATAATGAAGAGCATCAGCGTATTAAGCGTGGAATTGAGCTCGGTGATGGAATTGCACAGATGTGCACTACCAAGGATGCTGTAGACGCATTGAAAGAATCCGGGTATGAGGTGGTCAAATGTGAGGATCTTGCTGATCCAAACGACCCTATTCCTTGGTACTATCCAATGGCAGGTGAATGGCGAAAAATCCAAAAACTACCTGATATTATCAATGTACTTCCATCGACTGCACTTGGTCGTTTGTTCACTCAAAATATTTTGCGTGTGCTTGAGGCGGTGCGACTCGCTGCACCAGGCAGTGTCAAGATTGGTAGCATGTTAGAAACGGCTGCAGACACTCTTGCGGCAGGCGGCAAGCTTGGCATCTTCACTCCGATGTTCTTTTTCCTTGCGAAGAAACCTGAATAATCCGTGGTATATTCCTAGACTCCGCCCTCTTAATCATTTGTTACTATCGTTCAGATAGGAGGGAAATCAAAATGTTTTTTATTTTCTTTTTATTCATTTGGTTATGTACAAGGTCTACTTAAATTTTTCCCTAACACACTTTTATTAGTTTTCTATAAATAATAATTACCTTCCCCTAGAGATTTTAAATCCAGTTGTTGAAATATGAAAATCAGATAGGTTGGCTACTTAAACAATTAAATAAAATTGAATATACACGGAAAAATACTCCTAATATAAACCACAACCATGATAATGCGTCGGAGTATAGCCTAGATTTTCGGGAGTGTATAGATATGAAAAATTGCATATTATAATCAGCAGGGTAGTATAATCTCGCTTATGTTGTTACAGGAGAGTATATTATCGCGAAGAACTTATATCAGATTCGTCCTAAATGTAGTTTGCAATTTAGTCAGATATTTCGATAGAGCCATGAACAGGATAAGATTACCAGAAAGAGGTAGCACCATTTGTCAGCTGCCTAAATAAAAGTTCACCCGTTTAGATATTGGCTTGATTGATTAAATATGATTTGAACCTACAATTCTTCGACATCTAGTGATCTCACATATCCTTTTCATGCACTTATCTTCGTGTAATTGCTCATCGCCCTCATGTTGCAAAAAATAGAGTTGTGTTGAAGGCATAAATGCCCAAGTTGCTCCAAGAGCAGGTCGAGTGTTTGTCCCGACAAAATTGCCTTGTGTTGGGCGTCGAACACCAACAGCACCATTAACGAGCTAGGAGAGGTCGAAAAAAAACACGGTCATGTTGCATGTTCCATCATTAAATCGAATGAGATATTCCCACCAATATTACAATATTACGGTCCAAACAAAGATCCTGCAGGGCTCTACCGGCCATTGCCATAAGCGCATGTCCTAAAAAATTTATCAATTTAAATATTCTATATCTCTATACAGCATATCAAATACCTTGACTTTGTGAAAAAGAGAGTAAGGGAGCAAACACAGTTGAAATACAATCGATTACTATCAAACAAAGGTTGCCGTAGAAGCCACTCTTTTCACTCAAATTATCTCCAATCGCTTCAATAACCGCAAGGAGGGAATACGCGTCAAAACACTGTATATGGTGTATTCTCGAGAGGATATTTTGTGTCGTCTAGACCGTTATTAGATTAGAATTGAAAATCCAAGTAGAAGTTAGTGGCAAACTTACTAATTCTGGCTCTCTCAAATTCTTAAATTGCTCTGATGTGTTTAACAGGGTCTCCAACCGATTTGCTGAAAAACAGTTAACGGTGTCAATAAACATCGCGGTGGAATATGGTCGTGTAATTAATGTATTCAGAAGAGTATAAAATGCTAGCTGATAAATGAAAAATATTCGTTATTTAAGCATCTAATCGTTACAATATTTCAACTCGCTTACTTGAGTTTTCCCCGAACCCGATGGTCCAGCAAATTCCGAAATCTCTCCAGCCAAAAGCCCTCCTTCAAGAATATTGTCGACTCTATAAAAAACGTAAGCTCATTATATTTCACTTGATTGTCAAAATATAGCATACTCTCGGCAACCGGTTGAGAAATATTCCTTTTCTTGCTGCCACGAATCACCCGTTACTACGACGGCACTACATTCTTTAACTGCCAAACTAATAAGCTCTTGAACATACTTAAGAAACCATTGTTAGGAAAATGATTATATTAGAAAATTGTTTTTAATCACCTCAGGTCGAATTACTAGTTTCGAATAGATATCTTTTTCTTCTCTGAGAATTAAATCTCTATCTACTTGAAGAATTAAATTCTCGGATGCCAAGCGGATAATATATAAAAAAAAATTTTACCACTCACTATACCGATTGAAGCAAGCTTCTCCAGAACTTCATCCCAAATTCTGTCTTTCAAATTTTCTTTAGACCTCTCTAATACTCTTCGTAATGTCGGCATGTTGGATATGGAGTTAATATGTGGCAAAACATAGTTTCATGGAAACAAGCCACCATTAGTACTAAAATAATGTTCAGCAATAGTCATCCAGAGCCAAAAATGTGTCATTTTGGAGTATTACTTGATCTCTTTCAGTTCATTCATCTTTTAGCCTTAGCTCTAGTTTTCTCGCAAGCTGTCATAATAGGTTTTATAATCGCAAGCTTGATGGTTTTAAATTTGGGATATTTACAATTGAGTATATCCTGATGATCAAAGCACGTATTTAACAACTGTCTTAACACATTAGTCGAGATCAACACAATATTCTTTTCGTACTTATCGTTTTAATAATCAAGTCAAAGTAAGTTTCAATATCAAAATAATATGTAAGTTTCTCATACATGTTATTTTGATATTTTGGCATCTGAAGACAGGAGGATGTGGCCTTGTATATTCCAACTTGTGTATAATGAATATTTAATTGTACCTAAAGCATTTTATATTATGCTGAGCATTCAATAATGGTCTACATTTTGTTAATTAATAAAAAAAAAATCAAATAAACCAGGAAAATGGTCGACTATTTCACATAGAGCTTCTCACAATTCCATACACTATAGAAAATTAATTAGATAATAAGTTAAATGGATTCTTGTGAATGAGAATATACTAGCAAATATTGTTTCCATACCTATTGGTTGCGAAACCTTCAGGTGCCTCGAGATTACTCTGCAATCAAATTAAATCAATTAATTTAATAATATAATATATAAATGACTAGAGTGAATTACCGATTGTCCACGAAGAGAACCAGTCAGTCGACGATCACGTTCCATCATTTGGCGATCCCATCTATCCAAATTGTACCGGGGAAACTTTAAAATAGCGCAATAGGGTTAATTTTAAAGAGATCATCGCTTTTGGCCGAAAATGTGTAAATCGAACTGACCTTGCCATCATTGTCGGATTTCTTCACTGCAGTAAGCAATGTACCAGTAACCCCGAACATAGCAGTAATAATGCCAAGGGGAATGAGAGCTTCAAATGGAACCGGCATTATGTCAAGGTTGTCAATAAGAGGGATCTAAAATTTGATTCTATTTAGTGCAAGTACAAGGGAATAAAATATGATTACGTTGCGTGACTGCTTATGTTTAAATACAATTTATTCAATAAGCTACATATCCATGAGATTCAAATATATAATAATATAACTTTCAAGCGCGAAGTAATCAACTACAATATGTTACAGCCTTGAAAAAATTCAAGGAGATCCATCCAGATATACACCTTTGGATCCAACAACTGCTCGTCGCTTTAGCATTTCCTCTGCCTCTCCACTTCCTATTGAATCGCGACTTGATTCATCCATTCCTAGCCCTTCGTCCTCGTCATCATTGCGCAAGGCAAGTTCCGCCTGGACATCTTGACCACGGGCAAAATAAAGAGGGCTTTTCTTCCCTTGAACTACATCTCGGGTAATAACCACCCGGCGAACTGAGGATGCAGGCGACTCATACATGGCGGGTAATAGTAAATTTTCCTATTATGACAATTCTACGTTATTCTAATAATTAACAAAACGAATTAAACCGGGATTGTATTTTACCATTATTCTCCTTAAACCACGAGCGCCTGTCTGCTTCTGAACAGCAATGTTTGCAATTGCACGGATAGCGCTGTTCGAGAATTTCAAATCCACCTACAGAATAAATAAATGTTAACATATTGTACCATTCCCTCTGATAAATTGCTATACCTGATTCATATTGAACAAATCTTGATACTGCTTCACTAGAGAGTTTCTTGGTTCGGTCAACACTCTTACTAAGTCGCCTTCTTTAAGTTGTGCCACAGAGGATACCACCGGAAGACGTCCGACGAATTCTGGAATCATTCCGAATTTGATCAAATCTAGATAAAGCAAAAGGGTTTTAAAAAGAGAAACGTCTAAACCTAAATACTCTTGCCTATATTACCAATAGGCTCCACTAATTCAAGCGGATTGTTATAGACTTTATAGGTAGATTGAGAAGGGTCGCTAGACTCAGACCACCCCAAGTTTACCTCAAATCCAATAGACTATAATAAATAAAATAATTGTAGGCTACTTCTAGCGATAAGCTCTTTTGTAAAAGGCTTACCCCTTTAGCAACTCGATCCATCACAATCTTGTCCAAACCAATAAACGCACCACTCAAAATGAAGAGAATATTGCTTGTGTCGACTGTGTATACTCCAGCACCCGGTGCAGCACCAGCTATTCCACCCCCGCCTCCTGCTTTACGTCCCCCACCGCAATTGAGCTGCACTACAGTTCCTTCTAACAGCCGTAAAAGTGCCTGCTGAACCCCCTCACCAGACACATCACGGGACGCAGAAAAGGACTCGCGGCGTGCTATTTTATCAATCTCGTCAATAAATACAATGCCAGTCTGAGCTTTTGCCACATTATAATCGCAGCTCTATTATTTTAATAGTTAATAATAATCAAGGGACTAAAAGTTAAAATCATAATCACTTGAAGTAAACGCTGAATAACCATTTCTACGTCCTCTCCAACATAACCAGCTTGTGTAAAAGGCGTGGCATCTGACATCGAGAATGGAACTTGTAATATCCTAGCTAGAGTGCGAGCAAGTAATGTTTTGCCTAGAGTTGATAGAGAATGTTAAATTACAATCCTAATGGCATTAGGCAAAACGCATATAAAAATCCCACTAACCAGAGCCAGTCGGCCCTAGCAACAGCACATTGCTTTTTTCTAAAGAAACAGTCAGAGGAGCTGAGCCATTATTTCCACCTCTTGATGTTGTCTCGAATAATTCAGGACTGCTCATCCACGTATTCAATCTGGCTACATGGTCTTCCTCTAATGATAATGGGCGACGACTCATGTGCTCTTGGCCGTCAAACGATTGCAATTTTCCAGGCATATCAGAGGACGATATTTCTCCCTGCTGTTGTGATTGTTGCTGCTGCTGTTGCTGCTGTTGCTGCTGTTGCTGGTGCTGTCGCATTCGTTCGCGCATTTCCTCTCTTAAAGATTCTTTCTGCTCATTAAATTGATGCTGAAGATTGACGCGCACACGGTTATAATGATTGCATACAGCAACTGCCAGCACTCGCTTGGCATAATCTTGACCGATGATATATTCATCTAGATGTTTGACGATCTTATATTATATGGAATTTAAGAAATAGTGCAATATCAATATTAATTAGTTTACGATTACCTTTCTAGGATTCATGAAAGGGGGGCTCCATTTGCTTTCTTCCGGAGAATGCTGAGCAGAATTCTGGGAGGCACTTACACTATATCGCCTCAATTCATGCGGTTGATTATGTATGAATCGCCGTTTTCTGAAGTATTCCTTTGATGAAATCGAAGAATGGAGTCGCGTTGGTAGATTACATCCGTATATATCACGTAGTCTGAAGCTCCGTTGACCCTTAGATTCGGTTAAAGTAACTAAATAATGTGTAAGCAAAATGTTAACATTAAGATTAAAAGGATAAATTGATATCCGAGGTAAAAAAAATAAAAATACCTTGCAGGTTAGGCTTATATTCACTAGGAAGTATACGGTGAGTGGTTAAAAGGTGGATTTTATTGGTTTGCGTGCTAAAGATTCGAGTACGTCTCGAGGAATATGTGACCCCGCCTCTTGGAGCCTTGCAAACGAACATATTCATTTTACAAAAAAAAATAAAGGGACAAAAAGGATAACTAAAAAAAATAGGAGCCAGCAGGTTAATTTTGGAAAGAAAAAAATATTTAATTATAATCGTAGATTAATACTTATTAACGTGGTGAAAATCCAAGACTTAGATGATAAAGCGGCGAAGGGTCCTTAACCTCCTTCCTGGGAAACATCTCGTGATAAGTGACTGCTAATTGATTTTTTAATAAAATCGATATGAAGAATACCGTAAACATATCATTGTCTCCTAGATTTCACAAAAAGTTGTACATTTTTACTTACACCATTTATTCGACATCACATCTCCATTTCATATCCAGCTACTCCTCATAACCTCTAAGATATCATGGCTAGACCTCGCAGAAGAAGAACAATTAAGAATCCTAACTCCAAAGTTACTCGTAAAACTGCGAATAAGCATTTCAAAAAAGTTGATATAAAGGTAAATGCTTTTTAAAATCAGACGCTGTCTTTAGGCTAAATTATTCAAATATTTTAAATAATTGCAACAGTCCAATGATATCATCCGAAAAAACTGGGATAAAACACAAACATTACGACAAAAGTAAAATTATTGCAATCAATTTATTATTGATCTTGATTGATAATATTGTTTTCTCGATAATTAGCTATGAACGGTTAGGGCTAATGTCTAGACTCAATGGCCTGAGCGGTGGCCGAGAAATAAATGAGCCACCAAAAGCTGAAGAGTTAACAGAAGAAGATATTAAGAAGTTGGCGAAAACCCTCGGGCCCGAGCATGGAATTATTCAAAGAGACGAGGAAGGGAATATAGTAAATGTCATTATAGGTGAAGCTCAGGATCCGGATGCAATATTCGATGCTGAACCTGAAAAAGTAGAGGCAAAAACTGATGTGGTTAGAGGTGGGCTAGTCAATTGACTACTGTCTATTTAATATTTTGAACACAGATTAATTCAAATTTTTGGAAAAATAGCATTAGAAGAGAGAGCATCAAATGCAGTTAAGACGGAAAGACACCAGTCTGAAGGAGAACAGAAATGGGTCCAATCTCTCATCGACAAGTACGGCGACGATTACGAAGCCATGTTCCGCGACATCAAAATGAACAAATATCAGCAAACAGCTTCACAGCTCCGAAAGCGATGTGAAAAATATCTAGCAAGTTTAAATTGATGTTTTTTGTTTTTAAATAAATCTGCCAGTATGTATTTCACATTGAAGAGCTGCAAATTTATTTTATATGTAAAGTTTAAGATGAATTATATGGATATATACTCCTATTTACCAACTCGGACTGAGAGGTCATTTGCTAAAAGCTGCCAACTTTATGTGAGATCAATATTGAAAAAAAGAGTGTTTATGCTTTATCTGTTATTTGCTGATGTACTGTTGTAGCATTAGTGGAGAAGTTAGATTTTTGCTTTTCGGTCGTTAAAAATTAATGCCCTACTATTATAACTGGTAAAAAAATCAGTAACTTCAAGTTTATAATTTCGATGAGAAGTCTGATCGCACCTTCACTCTCTTTTTATATTTTATTTTGTAATCCTTACATTAGATTTCTCCAAATTTTAATATAATAAAAATTTTTCACATATAAGAGGTATATGGGTGCTGAGTAATTGTCTGTAGCCTAAGTTTTCCGCATCCAGACTTTTTTTTGAGGAATTAGAATTTAGTATAATACAAAGGAAAACAAGCTCCTCTATAGTATATTGTCTCCAATACCAAAAAAAAAACATTCTTCATAACCGCTATTTATTATCTTATTTACTGTGAAACAGACAACACTTGGCACGTTCTTCAAGCCAGAAGAGCAAAAAGAAGCAGAGCTCTGGCTACTTTTATTCGCTTTTTTTTTTTTGAGAGGCTCTATTGATGCGTTAATTTTTCTTCGCTATATTTCTTGTATTTTTAGGGTGGCAACGTGCCTATTGTTCTAGTATATGACTAAGCAAACAGGATCGGAAAATCAATCATCAGTTGTAAAACAACTCAGGATGAGGCTGTAGATGGAGAAAGCAACTGCTTCTGAATGGAACCGCAAGGTTGCACAAATGAATGACGACCTTATCGGTTGCTCACTGAGTACCTTACTGGCCAAAGATGACAAAAGGCGACCTTATCGGTTACACTCTGCAAATAACTCCCCGCTGCTTTTTCAATTGAAACCTTATCGGCCATCAGTTGTTTTGGTATAAAATCCCCCCCATAGATTTATTATTTTTTTATTTTTTTTTTCTATCCTTTCGTGCTCTTCTATCTTCTATATATTTGCGATATGAATCTTTTTGCCTATATTATCTTCTTTTTTCATATTTTTTTGACTTCGACAGCGCTACCATCTACTGGTAAAGATGCTGGGCACCAAATACAAAAAGGAGGGCTTGAGCAGGATAATAGAAACTCTCATATTTTATCCACTCCAAAATCGCAAGCTCAATTTATACTGCCATCTTCTGCAGCAGTGCCCTCGCGTTCTTCTAATGGCTCACCGTTCTTCGATACAAGGGCCGATTCCAAACCGACTTACGATGTGCTCTTAGTCGCTAAGCGTGATGAACACGTTCACGAAGATGGCCACGACCACGACCACGACCACGACCACAATCACGATCACGATCACAACCATGAGCAACAGAATGATTCAGATAGCCATAATCACATCGGTCATACACATGGTCCTTCTGCTGAATGTATGTAGACGGACAGCTCTCTTATCGCCACCTATGGCATACAATTACTCATTAATTTCTTCCTTTATAGTAACTCAAGCTGAAGTTGACCAAATTTGCCGGCCTACCGCTATTGATGATTATAATCTGGAACTGCATATTGCAGGATTTTTTATAATACTTGTTACTAGCGGTATGGGCGTTTTCTTCCCCATATTGATAAAGAGATTCGTTGGAGCGGCACCCAAATTTGTTAAAAACACCTTATTGATCGGAAAGTTTTTCGGTGTTGGGGTCATTATCTCTACAGCGTAAGTCAGTCGCTTTTCTCTCATTAAATTCCAATCAATAACCGCGGCTTTTTGAATAGCTTTGTGCACATGCTACTAGAGGCTTTCGGCAGATTCTCGTCACCTTGTCTTCCTCCGGCTTTTAAAGGGTTTGAGGCATGGGCACCGGTCTTTTGTATGATCGGCACAATGCTCGTACAGCTGATTGAGTACATTGCTATCGAACGCACAGATCATTTATCAAAAGACCTTCAGCTTCCAAAAGACAAGAACTTTGTAGAGTCAGATCATACCTTAAGCGGCCAGCTCGAGACTGAAGTTGCTCAGGATCAAGGCGAAGCCAACGGCTTGCATCACAATCATACGCACCATCACCATGGCGCCGGCCTTCTTGAGAGCAGTGATTCTTCACTTCATATTGGTACCCTCTTACTGGAAATGGGCATCCTCATCCACAGCATCATTATCGGTGTGACGCTTGGGATAACTTCGGGAAAAGAGCATATCAGTTTACTTATAGCTATTACATTCCACCAGGTAAGTGTATGGTCACTGAATTCTGTATAGAGCATCTATCTTAGTTTTATTGTATAATACATAGTTTTTTGAAGGAATTGCGCTTGGTACACGGATTGCGGAGCTTGATTTCAATTCAATGAAAAAGCCGACCATAATGGCTTCGCTATTCGCGCTTATTACCCCACTTGGGATCGGAATAGGGATGGGTGTGCGACAGTCGTATTCAGGTCACTTTGGAGCCGGTCTTGTTGTTCAGGCCATCTTGGACTCATTTGCCGCAGGGATTCTTATCTATGCTGCCCTTGTGGAAATATTCTCTATGGAGATCAATCATAATAAGAGCTTCAGAAAACAGAGTATTCCCCTTAAAGTGTTCTGTTTTATCTCAATGTACCTAGGAATCATTGCTATGACTTTGGTTGCGCGCTTTGGTGCCTAGTTTATTTATTTATTTATATTATGCCTTGCTGAATATCTCATTGGTCTTATTTTGTAGCAAAATTATTTAAAAGCGGTTTATGCTTGTATAAAATATAATTCATATCGGTTTTAAAGATATATAGATTGAGATTTATCTTGCGCTATAACAAATTTACAAGTTTATGTCAGCTCACTTTTTGAACCTGGAAAAATAAGAGAAAAACAAGAGAAAAAAAAATACACGTTGTAGTCTACTTATTGAAAGTAGCTCTAATAAATAAAATCATTTAGAAGCACAAAGAACCGGGGCACAATGCTGAGTAAAGTACTCCTCTATCTGTACTGTACTATGATGAATTCCAAAGTCATCACAAAGCAAATGCTGAGCTTCAGTCAAAATGCGCGAAAAATCCGGACGAGAGTCGCTAGGTGCTGTTGCGGGTTCGACTTGTAGATGGACGGCGAGAGAAGTTTTACCCGCTGTGAGCGTCCAAATGTGCAAGTCATGCACAACACGAACCCCCTGGATTTTCTCGAGAGCCTCTTTGACCTCTTGAGGATTGATATGGGATGGGGTGCCTTCCATCAAGATTGAGACTGAATCCACCACCAAGCGATAGGTGGTGAAGAGCACCAAAATAGAGAATATGAAAGTACATATCGGATCCACGATAGTTTTCGTAGGGTCAATCATAATAATAATGGAGGAGATGAGAACGCCAATCGAGGAGATCAAATCGCCAATCACATGCAGCGCCTAGAATTAGAAAATTAATAATCTAATTCGAAAAAATAACGAAAATATCCTGCATATTATACTCACTGCAGCTTTAACATTGATATTGGCCTCGACTTTTGGTTTTTGGCTAGCCAACCTGCCTCTTTCAGCCTCACTCACACATTGCTGCTGACCATCATTTTCCACCTGGTGATTATTAGAATCAGCAATGGGATCATGGTCATGATCATGATCGTGCGAGTGGCCGTGTGAATGGCCATGTCCCAGAGAGAACATGAGAATAAGATTGACCACAACACCAAGTGATGAAACTATGAGCATAGTCTTCCCATCTATGGGCTGGGGATTGCGAATGCGCTCGATTGCCTCACTCACTAAATAAGCTGTCAAAATCCAAATTGTGAAAACGCTGACTAGAGCGGCAATAACTTCAGCACGATGAAAACCGAATGAATGTCGTTTGGTCGCTGGCATTTCAGCCAGGAGAATTGCCGCAAGGGCAACTGCGAAACTAGCGATATCTAGCAATGTAGGAGTTAAGCCGAGTATTCAATCAGAGAAGTGATAAGAGATGGATCTACCAGAAAGGAGATGAAAGGCATCGGACATGAGCGCAAGTGAATTAGCAATGAAACCACCAGCTAATTCGGCAGCAAAGAACAAAAGACAGAGTGTGGTAGCAATGATGAGTCGCCGCTTGGTTGCCTGACCATTTTCAGTGCTCTGTATGCCTGGGCAATGCGGACTAACAGAAATATTGTTCTCTAGAATCCCACCAGGCGCAGCAGAAAAGTAGGTAAGGGAAGGGGATGAGGGATCGAGCAGAGGCTGTCGCTCACTCGTGCCGTTGTTCGAGTTTTTGGTCATTGTAGAATCTCGGTGTATTGGAATCAGCAGAGGTGAAAAAGTATCCGACCGAAATTATCAGCAGATTTTTACGTCACCCGAGTTTAAGAAATATATAGAGTTAAAGGAACGGTAAAAATTACTCTGTTCGTAAAATTTCAACTTTGAGGCGCCCTTCATAAAGTGTTCGCTAATAGCATGAGAAAATTAATAGAATTAGAAGGGCACGCGATTGAGATTATTACGTATTTGGGGATTGATCTCATGCGATTATATCAGAACACAGCTGTTAAACTCTGCTGTAGTCATAGTTTGAAATTGTGAAAAAAACATTATGTAGAGGCGCAAACAATTAAAATCGATGATAGCAGAACTAGTTGTCATTTTTAATAAGTATTACTATGAACAAGTAATTATATCTAAAGGTAGCTGAGTGGAGTTTTGTCCCAAAATATTATTTTATTTTCAGAAATATAGGCATGAAACTGCGACATAAAATGAACAAAAGATATTTTAGCTGGTGGCCGAAAATATTTACCCAGACTTGAACAAAAGGATGGCAATCTGCCCAAGATAGAAATAGATAAAATGTTTTGTCTCATGGGTAACATAGGAACCGAACGAACGGCCAACAATGCAGTGCCAAGTGCTATAATCATATGAGAATGAATCAATCATGTTTTCTTTCGCAAAAATTGGGAATCAAACATCATCTCGAGCAGAGGATCTTGATCTAACAATAAGGAACAAGAAAGTGCTCACCTGCCATATTTTTTGTCGAATTCCCTCTTGATGTGAGCGGCAATATCCTTTTCTACCTGGTATTTGTCCATTGCTTCGCGCGCGACTTCAATGCTTGCCTGCTGCATTTCGTCGGCCATGTCAGCGTTCTTGATAACAGCTTTAATTTCCGCCGGTTTTTCAGAAGACATTGTCGAATTTGATTATGGGTTGTATTAAGATGATGGCTAAAATATTGAGGTAAATCAGGATCTAAATGTTTTTCAGGAAAAGTGAAGAAAAAATTTTAGCTCTTGCGCGCGTTTTGAAGTTTCTCCCTTATCTTTTCAGGTATTGGCCAACCAATAAAAACCTGTTTAAACGGAATTGAAAAAAAAACAAGATATAATGGAAATGCTGATAACTAAACAAGCTTACGGGCAATTTAGTGTTCGTTTAATATTACTTGTCGCTCCCATCTTCCTTTTCTAATGGATGTTCGTTCTCCTTCGTTTTCATATTTTCCAGTTTCACAACTCCAACTCTGAACGAAATGGAATTTTCCTATAGTTCTTCCTCGCTTACAGTCTCGGAGGCATGTCACCAGGCTGCGGGATCGGTTTCTGCAGGCGAAGAGAAAATGCTGGGCATTTCTCAGGGCCTAGCTACTATCATCGGCATACCGGTGAAAGCCAATTCATACCATAAGGGCTACAAAAATAGATGTCACCATCCACAAAATAACTTTATATATAGGCGGTCCGACTAGTACCGAGACGGTACCGATGCGATAACCTACTTTAATAACATCAATTGTATGTAGAACTATCTGCATTCCAGGAGAGAAAATAAAATTTGACGTAGATACTCTTGGAAATCCCCAGCACTAGCCCTATTTTTAGGATCCTATTAGGTATGATTCGGATTTTCTCATGGTCTTCAAAGTGGGAATTGTGACCGCTTGTGACTGTTTCGCGCAGCAAATGGTATTGTTTACACAATTCAAAGGAGCTGAGGACTAGATTCCGTTACAGAACTTAGACATTCGGTGCACCAATCTCTTAAAAAAATGGAGGTTCATCGGTGCCGGTTTGTAGATTATACCCCGGCATCCATTAATGCACTCGCCTTTTCACCTCCGTCTGCCACTGACTGCCAGGGCACTACGGCTCGCACATTACTGGCCTGCGCAAGATCGAATGGTGATATTGAAATATGGAACCCCAAAGACGAGTGGAATCTTGAAAAGATTATTCCTGGAGGAAGTAACATGTCCATTGAGGCACTTACTTGGGTACACCAGACAGTGCTGACAGATGCAGAGGATTACGACGATCCTAGAGAACTTAAAGCAGCTCTTAAGGAGCTTGCCTCTGAATCTCCACGTCTGTTCTCCGCCGGCCTCAATTCCATCATAACCGAATGGGATCTGGATACTATGACTTCACTTCGATCCATCGATTCTCACGGAGGCGCTGTGTGGTGCATGGCTACGAATCACTCGGGCACCTTTATAGCAATCGGATGCGAGGATGGATGCGTACGACTCTTCAATGTATCGGACGGTGGGCTGGAATTTACCAAGAGTTTTGACAAGCAAAAGGGACGGATTCTTTCGATTGCTTGGTCAGCAGACGACAAATACATTATTACGGGCTCATCGGATAGCAGTCTCCGTAAGTGGGACGTATCTCAGGGCCGAGTTGTTTCTAGGATGACCGTGGACCGGGTGCGAGGCGAGGACACTATAGTATGGGCGGTGAATGTGTTGCCGGATGGCACCATTGTTAGCGGTGACTCGCTGGGGCATGTAAAATTCTGGGATGGAAATCTGGGCACCATGAAACACACCTTCAATGCCCATGGTGCGGATGTGCTCTGCATGGCGGCAATGCGTGACGGTTCAACCGTTTATACGTCTGGCGTGGACCGAAAAGTGAATCAGTTTAAATTGGTGGAGAGTCAAATGAGAAAGCGAAAGACTGACGGCGGCGATGAGGCCAACGTCAAAAGCCGTTGGGTGCTCACTGGGAGCCGCCGCTATCACTCTCATGATGTTCGGGCGATGGCACTGGAAGAAAACCGCCCGGTCAATGCGCTGGTGACGGGAGGCGTCGACCTGTCGCTCGTGGTTTGCCCAGCTGCTGAATTCCCCAACATCAACCAGCGCCGGCTTCCTATATTCCCACAAAAGCCCCTTCTTTCGATGTCGCGATCGGAGCGATTAGTTTTGTGTCGATTCCAGAATTCTCTCAAGTTATGGCGAATGGGCCAGTCCTCACCCCCCGAGGATCCGTATTGGCAGATGAAAGTTGGCTCGCAGCTCCGCCTCCTGCAGCCTCAGCAAGCGCTTGCTGAGCTTTCGCTTAAAAACGACTGCAATCTCATAGCCAGTGCTCTTTCTGAGAATGGCCGCTGGATTGCGGCTGCAACGGTTGAGGAAGTGAAGCTATTCCACCTGCAGTATAATGAGCACAACCAGGTCAGCGTGCAGAAAGTGCGCAGCCTCCCCAACCTCTCTGGTCCGGACGCAGAAACCATGGGTGCACACCAGCTCCTTTTCACGCCGGACAGTACGAAGCTAATTGTGGCCAGCCTGGACTCCACCGTGGCCATTCTCGATCTCAGCCAGTGGCCCGGCGAAATCAAGGTGCTGCGACGGTTTGGGCAGCACCAGGGGACAGGGGACGGCGGGGAGAGCGAGCAGGGGAAGCCGTCCTCCGTCATTTCGCTGGCCGTCAGCGCGGATGGCCAGTGGATGGCGACCGGGGATCTGCTGAATCGCGTGCACGTGTTTAACCTTGACACGTTGCAGCACCACTTGACCCTTCCGCGCTACGGCTCGACGCATACCGCGCTGAGCTTCCACCCATACAAGCCCAACACGCTCGTGGTAGCGCTTGCGAATAATGAGCTTTATCTGCATGATCTTGAGACGCGGAAGCTCACCGATTGGTCTCGTCGCTGCTCACACCGCCTTCCTCGCAAGTTCCTCCGGCTCCGTGATAAGATTGTTGGGATCGCTTACAACCCCGCGCGACCATCCACCCTGATGGCATGGGGGGCCACGTTCATGTGCCAGGTCGATCTCGATCGAGACGTGGGCGACCGCAACTCGGAAATCAACGTGATCAAGCGGAAGCGGATGGAAATGGCCGGCAAGCGGAGGGAGGAAAAGAATCGGAAGGCAAAGGGGGGAAACAAGGTAAAGAGGAATAGGCCGGAGACTTCGGGGGATGAGGGGGCGAGGATGGAGGTGGACGCGGCCGGGGATGCTGCGGGGGAGAAAATGGAGACGAGCGAGGGCGAGGGGAAGGCTGACTCGAAGGTGGGCAGGGAGGGGTATGAGGGCGAAGAGGAGGGGGAGGAGGAAGACATCCATAATTTCCGACTTTTACACAAGTACCAGCCGCTGTTGTTCCTTGATTTCCTCTCGGGCGAATCGCTCGTTGTGATCGAGCGGCCCTTCTTTGATATCTTGGAGAAGCTTCCGCCCTCGTTCTACCGGGCGAAGTATGGCACATAGACCGCTTTTTTTTTTCATCTTTGCTTTTCAAATATTTCCCCCCTTTTATTTCCTTTTCCTTCCAAAACAAGGCTTCGCCGTTTCTTTTTTTTTTCGTATTCCTTTCAATTCTTGCTGACTCTTGTTATTATATATAAATTCGAGTTTCTCTTTACACCCTCCCCAATAAATGAACACTTAATTTTATTAACAGAAGCGACGGATGAAGTTGGCAGGATGAGGAGGAATGAATTCAAGTGCGGCGGATATGGTTGAATCTTGGCAGGATCTGTCCAAGGGGAAGGTTTGCAGAGCATGAGCCATTGGGACGGGTTCACAAACAGGTCCGCTGCTCAGCTTACCTCTCGCAGATACTCCAGGTGTCGAGCTTGCAGGCTGGTCTGAGTCTGATGGCCAACAGGAGGATGAGAAAACAGTGGGCAACGAGATTTCCCTCTGCAAGAGGGTACTCACCGAACTCAGTGCGCTTTGGGAGCGCCTCTGCCTCTCGTGCCCATAGATGACGGTGTTGTCGGGCAAAACCTCGTTCGCTTCTGTGGAACAGGCCGTTCCAACCACGCAGTTATTCCCAATTTTAGTTGCCCCGAGAACCTTGGCTAAGAATGATAGGCTGAATCAATCCGGCCCAGCGAGGGTCAATCAGCACCGAGGAACTTACCAAGCGGCTCAAAGGTGTTTCGATTCCCAATCCGCTCACCCTCGATATCTACAAACAAAACGAGAAGAAAGATAAGGAGACGAAGAGAGGGCCAGCACGGCACATGGATGGGTGTATAAGCATCGATACACTCAAACACGTGCACCACTATGGATATATACAGCATCTGACTTCGAATATGTTCTCATCCCCGATGACGAGGGGCTCGGGCCGTCTAGAATCCAAGCGACAAAGGGGGATCAGTAGGGGCGCCATCGATGCATTGCAGGGGGCATACTTATTGACGATGGTCACTTCCTCCTCGATGATGTTGCCAGCCCCGATCACAATAGGGCCGGTCTCCGCGTGAATGTGACATTTTGGGTGAAGAACAGTACCTAATGGGGGATGGTTCAGCTTAGTCATCGTGGCTGAATGGCAAGAAAAGGAAATTGGTGGTGGTGATAGGGTTACCGGATCCTATTTTCCCATCGGACAGGCCAAAGATGACGAAGAGGATTAGGGGGGGGAGGATGGGGGCTATCACACAGATGACTTGCCTATGGCGACGTCGCCGCGGATGTCGGTGTCCTGGCACACCAGCGCGCGGTCGCCGATCGAGATGTGCGTGCGTGACATGGGACGCGTTGAGAGCCAGAGGAAGGGCGGTTTCAGTTGAGGGAGAGACCGTGACTTGCTTAAGCTCGGTAAACACCGCTTCAATCACAAATCGAGGATATTAGGCGAGGATCCCGGCGGGGGGAGGCAAAGCAATTTGCCAGATTTCTTGCGAACACAACAGAACCTCTTCGTAGCTTGGAAAGCGGCCTGCCTTTTCGCTTGGGTGGGGCTCTGCGGTTCCATGCCAGCGACGCAAGCGTCGCTAACAAACATTCTCCACCCAATGCAAAACTCGCGGGCCCCACGGGAGGGTGCTAGCCTCGCGCGCTCTCTCGCCCAAACATTTCCCGCGCCCGATTAGGCAGCGGGCTGCGCCTCGAGGCCGGGGTGACGCAAACAACCGAGAAGGTCATTTTGGCCGCTTTTTATTGTTTTGACGGCAGGCAATGCATTGCGATTACGTGAGGGCAGCTTGGTTGGGCAGGTTAGCAATGCAGCGCATTAGATAAGGATGCACCGGGAGAGGGCAGCGGCAGGGGGTGCGGGCGAGCCAGCGCTGGCGAGCGGGCCCGCGGGGCAAGGCTTCCTGGTTTCGTTATATTAGCAATAAAAAAACAGAATATTTATGCTATGCTAACCCCCCCCCCTTTCCTCCCTCTGCCCTCTCCTTCCGCCCTTTCCCCTTTTCCCCTTTTCCCGCCCGCGCTCGTTCCAAAGGAGAACAGGCAGCCCAAAAAAATATCCGTCCCGGACAAAGCTTTTTTCTGCCCCCTTCGCCCCTCGCTTGCCCTTTGCAAACAAAGAGTATTACGCTACCTCGCACCGGCATACACCCAACCCTATTTCTTTAAAAAAGCCCCCGCCCGGCCAAAAGCAATGATCTTCCATCGCTCTCCCATCGCATAACTTCCCTCTCTCATCCCTTTCATTTGCGCCCTGCATTTTCTTCAACAGAAAGCCCCGCCATCCCCGCCGCCATGCAAGCCCATCCCCTGGCCGCCAGCGTAAGTAATCCCTCCCCCCGCCCCATCCAATCAATGCGGCGATCATGCTAACCCCCCCCCCCCCGCCATGCCGTAGATGGAGCCCTTCTACGCCCGCCTGATCCCCCTCACATTCTCCTCCGCCAAGGAGGCCACGGATTATTGCCGACAGCTTGCGAGGCAGTTTGGGTTCACCGTCAAGCAAGAAACAAGCTCAAATAAGGTATTTTAACAGCACTTTGTACGAATATTACGGTTGCGTCACCCAAGCTTATTTGGGCCCCCGGCAAATAAGGAGGGGCCGCCCGCGGACAGCCTATTCCAAACACTAACCCTGTATATCCTGATCCCGCTAGAACGTCTATCTCTACTGCTCACGTGAAGGCTTGCCCGATTCGGTCCGCAACAACAAGGAGGTCAAGCGGAAGCGCTCGTCGCTGCGCTGCGACTGCAAGTGGCGGGTCGTGCTCTTCGAGAACAACCAGGGCCGCTGGGAGTTCCGCAAGTCCATGAACCCCCAGGCCTCCGAGCACAACCACGAGCTGCTGCCGCCCGAGAACCTCCCGCAGCCCTGGCCGCCCGAGGTCGTCGAGCGCATCGCCTTCCACGCCCGCCGCAACCTGCCCACACACGAGATCCGCCGCTACATCCAGCACGAGTTCCCCGCCATCACCTGGGACGAGCGCCGCTTCTACAACCGCCTCTCCGAGGAGCGCAAGCGCATCAAGACCCGCGAGACCGAGCAGCGGGTCAACAACATCATCCGCCTCGCCGCCCGGGTGTGCAGCGTGAGCTGCGGCGACCAGACCATGGCCAACTACGTCGTGGGCAAGCTGGAGGCGCTCCTGCTGGAGCTCTGCGAGCAGCTCAAGCTCGACCCCAACCTCGGCGGCCCCATCGCCGCCCTCTCCTCCCTGTCGTCCGCCCCTTTCGCAGAGCCCTCGGATACCACGGTGGCGGCAGCCGTTGCGCACCACCAGCAGCACCAGCAATCCCTGTCGGCGCAACTCCATTCTCCTCAACAGGAGCATATATCTCGCCCTCAGCAGCACCAGCAACCATTCTTCTCCGCACCCTCCACATACACAAGTCTGTCCCCCCCGTTACCCCCGCGCCGATTCTCCTTCCAGCCCCCGCAGCCCTCCTCGCCTATCGCCTCTCCATCCTCCGCCTCCTCGCCCTCCTCCGTCTCCTCCGCCCCAACCTCAGTCCAGGTCGGCGTCCCGACCTCCACCCTCCTCATCTCCGCGTCACCCCAGACCTCCTCCGATTACATCGTCACGGTCCCCTCCTTCCAAATCGCAGTCAAAAGTGTTCCCGGGCAAAAGGGGCGCCCGGCCAATGCAAAGAAGATTGCGCACCGCGCCGAGTCCGTCATCGCCCCGCCGCCTCCTCCCCCACCGCCGCCGCCGCCACCGCCACAGCAGCCTCCGTCACACCGGATACCTTCATCGAGCGTGGGGCTTCCTCCGGATTTAATGCCTCCCACCGTCCAGCAGACCGCTATGCCTCTTCATGCCTCGCCTCCTCCATATCCATTCCCCAGTCACCAGCAGCAGGGCTTCTACGCTTTTCAACCCCCGCAGGAGTATATCCCCTCGCAAACCGCCACCGGATATTATGCCACCCCTCCTTTTCCGACGTATGGTTTCGGCGGCCAGGGAAGCGGACAAACGCAACCGCATCATTACCATGTCGCCACCGGGGCCTATCCTCTTGCTGCCCCCAGCGGGCCGGCCGCTCACCCCGGTGCCGGCGGAAATGCGGGCGCAGGCGGAGGGAATGCTGGTGGGCAGGGGAACGATAATAATACTGGAGAGGGTCAAGGAGGAATGTCGAATTTCGGATAGAATATATTATTTATATTTGGAGAAGAGAATTTTAGGACATAACGCTCTCTTAGATATTTTTTTTTTGCATTCAGTGTTTTCCCCAGGTTTCCCCCTTTTATTTTTGTCTTTCTTTTTTTTTGGGCATAGAAGGTCTCTTTTTTTTTTACAATTTCCCCTTTGTTTATGTACCCTTTGTGTACTCTTGTATTTTTCCTTTTTTTACAATCTTTTTTTCGTATATAGAATTTAATTTTATTAGTTTTAGTTTCAAGTTAGTATAAGCTTTAATTCTTCAGTTATTACCGTTGTAAGTTTCTCCCTTTCTCTCCTTTGGTCTTGCTCTTGGGTTTTACAAGTTTTCTAAAATAATTAGTATAGTTATATTGTTTCATTCTTCGATTCTAAAACGGCATATTAAAATGGTACCATACATTAATTGTGTACCAAGGACTCTCCCTCCCCCCGAAGTATAATTGGAATTATTATATTTGGTGTTTTTCAAGCCAATTTTATGTTGAATTCGTGATCATTGAAAAATTTCGAACCAATAAAAAAATTGAAAAAATTAAAAAAACCAAAAAAATTTTCTTTTATAATTTTTATTTTTTTCAATTTTATATTTAAATTATACCCAATTGTTTTTAAATTTATTTCAATTTTATATTCTGTCACATATTCTGAGTGGAATACCTTCAGGAACTATCTGATTTATTTAAAAGATATATTATATAAGACATTATATATAAGGAAAATCTACAGTTTATCAGATGAGGCAGCAAAAAGAGGAATATAATAAATATCATTCTATATTCAGGTGACCAGCTCGGTTGAATTTCTTCTCCAGCCATCCAAATCAACCTCTCGCTGCATCGATGCAAATACCTCCGCAACAATTGTATCTTGTTCGATAAGAAACTCTCCTATGTCTCCAAGTGCTCGCATAATCGTGCGTAATATGTGTACCGGAATACTATATAGTTATCCACAGCCATGTTTATTGGTCAGCAGAGCAGTTTGTTTGAAGGTGGAAGAATTGAGCCTTACCCAGAGGGGCCGGAATGATCTAAATCATGGAGCCTCCAAGAATCTAGTGCCGAATTGTTATGCAAGCTGTTTTCTTTTTGCAAAATATCTGTGGTATACTCCTACACAATAAAAAGATTAGCTTCGAATCTGAAACCTGCAAAATTCTTAGGAGGATCGTACTATGTCAGATAAGTCTATGTTATGCACGTCGATAACTTCGTTACAGATACCCCTCCATAACGCAGCAATTTTTCTCAAGTTTAATATCAAGCCATTCCTTTTTCCTTCTCCGCCCGAAATCATTTCCTGCTGTAACATTTCAAGGGAAAACTCGTTATCCTCTCCATTGCCGAAAAATCCTGTGCCATCGTGGGAGGGCATAATACTTTGTGTCATAATATGATCCCAGTCTGCTTCGGTGTCGCTAAGAGATTGCACGCAGGACGAAGAAGAATTTAAAGTAGTGGGAGAATACGGGAAGACGGAAGGGCGCGGGGAGAGGACATGCCATTCATCATCACTGGAGTGGGAAGTGTACGAAAGTTTGCGTGCGACCACCCACTCTGCAATAGACTGGTCGTCGTCGTTCGACTGAGAAGGGCGGCGCCACGATATATGTTGTTTATAAGAAGTGGCCATCTTATGTTTAGAAACCAGCGGGAAGAGACAAGGGAGCAAGTGTCTTAGTTCTAGGGAGGGCGACTAAATAAATTTCATTCCAAGTTATCTGTTCCTCAGCCCACTTAGATAGTGGTCAGGTGAGTGGACGAGGGATTTCCTAATATTTTGACAGGATGATGACTGTGCTACGTTTGCACCCGATTGTATTTCGGCTATCCATCTTTGAAAAATTTCCGCACAAATCAACTTACCTATCGATTTACCTATCAAATCCATATACCTCTTCTACGATGCTTATCAAAACAGCAATTCCTCTGCTCCTTTTGAGCTGAAATTTTTGATATCGGTGTTGCTAAAGCCAATCTCTCCAGTATTTACCACTCGGTCAGGACACTGCCATAAAGATAATTCAGAACTTGCGCACAAGGCACGTAAACTGATATCTTGGTCGACTGATGAGTTTCAGAAATAGTTTCAGCTGTGACGCAATCGCAAATATTACCCTAAAATTGCGAGGATAATTTCGCGTTTTTCGATTTTTTTTTTTTTCATAGCATTTTATTAGCCTCACATTTATTCTCGTCGATAATGGATGACGATGATATCTATGACGACGCGTCCTCCACTTCCACACCCACGTCTTCTACTAGAGACACCGAATTGAATGGCCTATTAAAACGCGAAACCGAGCTTCGTCTTCAAATCGATGCTCTTGCAGAAGAAATCTCAGCGCTTGAATCTA
The DNA here is from genome assembly GCF_041956535.1 of Calcarisporiella thermophila. Classification (NCBI taxonomy): domain Eukaryota; kingdom Fungi; phylum Calcarisporiellomycota; class Calcarisporiellomycetes; order Calcarisporiellales; family Calcarisporiellaceae; genus Calcarisporiella; species Calcarisporiella thermophila. Next base: position 371,266 of record NW_027192192.1, read on the forward strand.
AACTCCAGGCCTCCGATGATGCCGAGATTGCCTCCGGAGACGATTATGCAAGCGAAGATTTTGAGGAGGATATGGAGGAGTTTGAAGCGCCGGAGTGGTGCGTACCAATAAAAGCCAATGTTATGAATTTTGAGTGGGAGAAACTAGCAAACGAAGTCCAATTTGACGTGATTCTGATGGATCCACCGTGGCAGTTGGCTACACATGCTCCGACTCGAGGAGTATGTAATAAATTTTTTTCCGTCCGCCCCTTTCTTCACTAACTCGTGTCTTTATTAGGTTGCCATCGCTTACCAGCAACTTCCTGATGTTTGTATCGAGGAAATACCTATTCCCTCTCTCTCGAAAAATGGCTTCATCTTCATCTGGGTCATAAACAATAAGTACGCGAAGGCTTTTGAGCTTATGGAAAAATGGGGTTACACATATGTCGATGATATCACTTGGGTAAAGCAAACCGTCAATCGTCGCATGGCAAAGGGCCATGGCTATTATCTGCAACATGCAAAGGAAACTTGTCTCGTTGGAAAAAAGGGAGAAGATCCACCAGGTTGCCGTCATTCAGTTGGTAGCGATGTGATTTTTTCCGTCCGCAGAGGCCAGAGTCAGAAACCTGAAGAGCTATATGAGATGATTGAGGAGCTGGTTCCAAATGGTAAGCTCATAGTAACATATTCAGAGACAATTGTTATTCACCCTTTTGCTTTTTAGGCAAATATCTTGAGATCTTTGGGAGGAAAAATAATTTAAGAGATTGGTGGATAACTGTGGGTAATGAGCTTTAATAAATTATATAAAGGTTATCAATCCAGACAATTTAAATAAAACCAACAAGGAGCAGCGACATAGTATCACATCAACTCATCCAGTGAGTGATATTCTTTTCAACCATCTGCTGCACATGAAATATCTATTATCATTATATTTTCTTGTAGTATGAAACTTTTCCATAATATTGTCTCCCCGTGCCCTTGATAATAGGCGAGACAAGGACAAACTTTTGCGCTTCCAACCATTTCACCATAGAAGGGAATTTTTCTGGCAAGGTGTTAACTGTTACCAGACCTTTGTATCCTCTCACTGTGTGCTCAAATAACTTTGTAAAAACCCTTTTGCTTCTCCATTCCTCCTTCACACCAGCAAGCCAGATATGTAAAGATTTAGACTCTCCTTCAAATTGCTCTCCATCTGGGAAGTTTATAGTATATGAAAACACAAATCCAATTGGAATTTCATTCGAATTAAGTGCAACCACTACGGTTCCATTATATTCAGAGAGTCGACGTTGCCATTCAGCAATTCCGTTGCTTGATTCCAAATTATTAGAGCTTGCGTTAAAAATTTGATTGTAAAGACGGAATGGAATGCTGAGCGGAAGTGTATACGCTTGCGCAGTGATCCTATAGATAGTGAAGGTCGAATCGGGATGCATCGAAACTTATTTTTGTAGAGAGTAATTTAGACAAGAGTATACCATAAAATTATAGGCACATGTGGCGCAGCTTTAGTCAAAGATGATTTGTAAACAAAAATCTTTCATTTTCTTCGTCCGCGTCTGAATTGATCTCTCGTATATAATAAAAAAATTGGATCGAAAATGTCACTAGATTCAGGTCTTTCCCTCCTGCATCTCAATCTACCCACTCTTCAATTAGGTGGCCGCTCTTCTTCTTCAGTACGCACCACAGTAAATCCTGTTGTTTTCTTCACGATTCTCGATCACTACCTTCGTCGAAATGACAACCAAGAGCGAGTGATCGGGACACTTTTGGGCGTCCGCTCAGAAGATGGATCTGAGGTTGAGATCCGTAACTGCTTCCCAATCCCTCATAAGGAATCACCAGATCAAGTGGAAGTGGATATGGAATATCATCACACAATGTACGAGCTCCATCATAAAGTTAATCCAAAAGAAGTTATTGTTGGATGGTATGCGACGGGTGCAGATTTAAATTCATACTCGGCCCTGATTCAGGACTTTTACAATCGGCAATGTGCACCCTTCCCTGCAGTGCATCTAACTTTGGATACCGAGCTTAAGAAAGAGCGTGTCGGTGTGAAGGCTTATGTCAGTGCGCCAGTGGGCGTTGGGTCTAAACCGGAAAACTGCCTGTTTCTACCCGTACCAACCGATGTGAAATATTTTGAAGCTGAACGTGCTGGATGTAAGCTCTAACTATATGAAGTTTTTGCGAGAATATTTTTCTAACTATGGTATCTTTTCTGATAGTGAATATCCTTGCTATGGCGAAGAACACTCCTGATCGTACCGCATCTCTCCTTTCAGACATGGATAGCCTTGAGCAGGCTGTACTACAGCTTCAGGAAATGCTTGAGCGTGTAAGCGAGTATGTGTCTCGCGTTATTTCGAATGAAGTGCAAGGAAACGACACAGTTGGGCGCTTCCTTATGGATGCTGTTGCTTCAGTGCCGCGCGTGGATGCTGAGGCATTTGAGAAAATGTTCAACAGTCATCTACAAGATGTGCTAATGGTGATTTATTTGGCAAATATGACACGGACGCAGCTGGCTATTGCGCAGCGATTGCAACCATTGGTTTAACATTTTTCTTGCTTTATGGTTTTTAATAAATCTTGTTTCATTGTTTATTCTTTCAGAGATAAAATATAAGATAAAATACTCCGCAAACATGATGCTTTTGTTAATTGTTAAGAGCTGTATTTCTCTAATATTTTCGCCAAAATCATAAAGAATATAACCCAAATCCACCACTGGCCTGCAGTGGTAGTTTCTCCAAGTTCCTTAAGACCCTGTTCGACATAACTCTTTTCGTTCTTGTGCGTTTCGCGAGATGGCGGGTGGACCAACACTGGATTACTTTCTTTATTATTTTCTGACTTGCAAAACTCTGGGAATACCTCTGATAAAATGGAGAATCTTAGTAAATTGCTAGATCATACAGGGTGTTATAAATACCTCTAAAAATTGGGTTCTTAGAGTTGAAATCTGTTGAACATTCCGCCAAAAGCCGCTTGTCTTTATCAAGCGTTTGTATGCTCCCGGTTGTTGGTTCATCTGATAGCTATAATTTTTCTCTTAATTGTTTGAAGTATTATGAAGGGGGCTGCAACGTATTACCATAAAACTTGCTAGCGCACACGCAATCGTTGCAACATCCCAAAATGGATGCCAATCTTTTTGATGAAAACTAGAAGCCGATAAACATATTTTTCCAGGTTCAAAACGGCCATTAGGTGTGATCATGTGAATTGACGGAGGCTTATAGGGATATTCTGCAGGGAATTCCAGCTTCCCGTGATAGTATCCACCAGCGAACGGCGATTCAGGAATTCCTTCGAGAATAAAATGCCTGGAGAGCTATTAGCGTAGTAACACAAGGTATAGCTTGGGAATTACCATTCAAGAAGGTTATGCTCTAAAGGCCTTAGCGTGACAAATGGGAGGGGATTTCGTTGAATACGAAGGTATTCTTTAGCTAAGCGAATGTAGGCAGGTTTGCTGCCAGCGCACTTCATTTCAGATTTATAAAGGATTCGTGATTTTGGTATTTCACCATTTTTATCGTCGCTTATATATCCGAAGTGGGCTTTATTTTTTATTTGGTCTCTGTAAACAAAATGTTACAAGTCTAAACCTGTTTCCATTGCAGTTATATTGAAAAAGAAGTGAGTTATCAATATGGCTACCAATAGCTCCTGTATATGGATCGAAAGGTAGGAGTCGGAGTTCTATTCTTTGAAGATATGTTAGAATAGCGAAAGAATCGAAAATTTCGAACTAAAAAGATTGTATCTTTAGCTTTCATCTTTTGGAGGACTAAGAACAGACGGGGTTCAATAAATTTGAAAATCGAAAAATACAAACTTACCAAATGGTTTAGTACATGTAAAGAGTTTGGGCAGCAGCCGCTAATCATCTGGCTCAACTTACGTACTGGCCATTTTTAACCGACGATAATGACAGGCACATATAAGATTGACTACGAAGACCATACATGATTGATAATACCGGCTGCACTAATAGAGCAACGTAGCGAGTAGACTTCGTTAAATATAACAGCATTCTTGTCCATTAATAAGTTGAGTAACCAAGAATTAGCTATTAGCAGTGAAGGAGAATATAAGGTAACATAAGAAGGAATCCAGGTTCAAATAGGTACACGTAGCAATAGTAGAATGACGCATGGAGAAAGGAGAGAGTGAACGCGTTCAATGCACTTATTCCTTGTGCTCTCACTATATATAAGCCGTCGACATACTATTCTTGCTCTGCCCAATCAAACTCTCGGGGAGCATAGAGAATGAGGGTTGGATCCTAGTGGAGGTTTTCATTTCGATTTTCAATTCAGCGAGATTTTCATCGGCTTGGAACGCAATTGCTTTTGCCTTATTCTCTATTCTCTCTTTCTGTAATTCTACTTTTTGTTTGATGCCCCATTCTTTCTTTGTCATATTTTCTAGCAAGCAGAGCTATAAAACTTTGACAAATAAAGGACTTTATTTCTCTAAAGAGAAAAAGGGGTAGTAATGATTCTATTGCTCCATGAGTTTCCTCCTTTCATTACCTTTCAGTTTTAAATATCACTTTGTGAATTTCTCATTGTTATCCTAATTATGGTGCGTGCCCCTCACAAACTGTTACATACACCGCTACTAGAGAAGCCTTTAGATTCTGATTGCAGCGATAGACGCAAGAAAGTTGGCAAATCAAAGGAGCGAGAGGTTCGTGTTGCTGTTATTGAAGATGTGGGTAATCGATGGGATAATAGGGTAAAGAAGCGTATGGTAAGTTTCGAAGATATAGATAATTGTTGTAACGTATTAAATTTATTTATGAGGATGTACATTAGGTGTTCAACATTATGATAGAGGATAGTAGGCGCATCGTGGCACTCAGCCGCAATGCTCATGATCTTTTTTCACTTAATGATCAACTTCGATCCTCCAAGGGCGTTAAGATGCCTCCATCCCTCCCATCCTTTTCTGCAGAGCGCCGGCGCTCTTTCCTATTTACTTCACTTTTTCAATTCAAGCAGCAAAAGAGCAACACTGAGAAAGTGGAGGCATACATTACTTCATTACTAGCAGAGCCAGCACTTGCGAATTTAGAGTGCGTGAAGGAATTCCTAAAACCTCGCGAAAATGATTCGTGCTTCTACAAGGAAATATCTAAGTCAGCAGTGAAAGAAAGCAAGAAACGTACGAAAACGGTTGCCGATGTACCACTGAAGCGACCGCGGCGTATGGCTGCACCTCCAATAAGTGAAGTCACACTCGATGATTTTGAAATCATCAAGGTTTTAGGTAAAGGATGCATGGGTAAAGTGCTGTTCGTGCGAAAGAAGCATAGCAATCAAATGTATGCTCTCAAAGCCATTCAAAAGGAATGGGTTATCATGGAGCGCGAAATGGAGCACACAATGGCCGAAAGGAATATCCTTGCCTCCATTGCGTGCACCAAAAACCCTTTTCTCATGCAACTACATTACGCTTTCCAAACAAATGATCAGCTCTTTTTGGTTATGGACTTCCACCCTGGAGGTGACTTGGCTTCGCAACTTGCGCAATGGTATAAGTTCGATCCAGAGCGTGCGAGGCTATACGCCGCCGAAATTGTTCTTGGGCTAGAGGAGTTACATCGTTTGGGCGTTGTATATCGTGATCTTAAGCCAGAGAATATTCTGATTGCTCGTGATGGCCACATTGTGCTTACCGATTATGGATTGTCGAAAAAATTCAATCAGGAGACGTTGCACATGAACATAGAGACAAGAACGAGCACCTTTTGCGGTACTGCAGAATACTTGGCCCCGGAAGTGTTACGAGCTGAGCCATATTCATATGCCGTTGATTGGTGGAGCTTCGGTACACTTCTTTATGAGATGCTTGCTGGCTTCACACCGTTTTGGGCGGAGACGCAACAGGAAATGTTCCAGCGTATATTGCAAGATGATATAGAATTTCCTGCAGAAGGCTTTAATGACTCTGTGCGTGATTTTATCAAGAAATTGTTACATCGTGATCCAGCCCGTCGGCTTGGTAGTCAGGGAGTGGATGACATCAAAAATCATCCGTACTTTCATGGCCTAAATTGGAACTCGGTAATGGCAAAGCGATTTATACCACCCTTTGTCCCGTCGTTTGATGGTGATTTAGATCTTTCACATTTTGACGATGTATTCCTTGAGATGGAACCGCGACTCTCAATTCCAAAACATGCAATAGATACCACCCATTTTCGTAAATTATTTGCCGGATACGAATTCAATGGGATGATGCATTCGGAGTCGCGGCCAAAGAAGCGAAGAGCAAGAGAGATGGAAGAAGAAAATGCGCATCTGGAGGAGAGGCCCATGAAAATCAGGCGGCAGCATGTGTATTCTGGATGGAACGGTCCTTTCCGGTTTGAGATTCCACCACAATACAACAGGACACAGCTTTCTCTACGCAGCACATCTGCGCTGTCGTCCATTCGTTGCTGATCAGCATCCACAATATAGATGTCAGGAATTAGTACATGCACTGGCATTATAGCTGGTTTAGAATAATATCGAATACCTTTTTTTGTAACAGTTAATTTTGTTATAGAAAATATTTTCCTTCATTTTCGTTGATTACACTCCTTATGAACCCCTAGTCTTTGTTTTTGTTTTTATTTTTTTACTTACCTTCATTTATTATGTCCTTCCGTTCATTTTTAATACATTGCGTGAAAATAGCCCGAATCAAATTACTAATTTCAATCGTTGAGCATATTTATACACTCTGCTGCTTGTGTGAAATGCTCGGTTTTTCATTGGTCAAATTGTTCATTCTTTGATAGATTTCACGGAAAACAAATATACGAGTTTTATACTTATTTCATTACAATAGAATTTTAGATGCTATGATACCATGACAGCTCAAATGGATGCACAGTATGAACCCCTTGAAGTCATAGGAACAGGCTCATTTGGGCTTATTCGCAAAATTCGTCGCAAGAGTGACAACAAAGTAAATTTTGTCTTTTTATAATACTTGATGCCTTTAAAATTCAAATCTCAAACTTGTCGAGCTAGATCCTTGCTCGTAAAGAGCTGTCATTCCGCCAAATGACAGACAAAGAACGTCAACAACTCGTATCCGAGGTTAATATTTTGCGTGAGCTAAGACATCCAAATATTGTGAGGTATTATGAGCGCTTTGTGGATAAGGAACGAGGCTATATATATATCATTATGGAATACTGTGGTGGAGGAGATTTGGCGGCTGTAATAAGACGGGCAAAAAAAGAAGGGTATTTAATAGAAATTCTAAAATTTCTGAAATTGTTATTGATTTTACTTTATGATATATAGGAAATTTATCTCTGAAGATGTTATTTGGCAACTTTTTACACAAATTATTATGGCATTGCACGAGTGCCATACACCTAAGGCCGAACGCAGTATTATTTTGCATAGAGATTTGAAGCCAGATAATGTGTTCTTGGACTCGAATAATAGTGTAAAGTTGGGCGACTTTGGACTCTCAAGAGTGCTTGGTCCGGACCGAGAATTTGCTGTTACTTATGTTGGCGTAAGTGAACAATCTTAAATATAATTCAAGATGAGCTTAACAAACAAAATCTTCACACTTCGATAATATAGACGCCTTACTATATGTCACCTGTAATAGTTGCTACTTAGTTTTTTTTTCTTTAGCTGATAACACAAAATTTATACTCTAAAATATTTATAGGAGCTGATTAATGAGTCCAGTTACAATACTAAATCGGACATTTGGGCATTAGGTTGTTTATTATTCGAAATGTGTGCATTAGAGTAAGTCCTTTATTGTTCTTGATTTACCTATGTCTACTAAATCTCCAAAAATAGTCCTCCGTTCAAAGCCAAAAGTCAAGCGCAGCTTGCTGCTCGTATTAAACAGGCTTCGATTCCTCTTCTACCCCCACAGTACTCACAAGAACTAGGTCGTGTCATTAAATCAATGCTTCAGCTGAATCCTGCAAAGCGACCTGCTACATCTGACTTTTTCAAACTTGACCGTGTTCGTATTTGCGTAAGAGAAAGAGAGGTAGCAATATATCATCAGGAGTTGAAGAGAAGAGAAGAGGAAGTAAAAAAGAGAGAAGAAGATATGCGGGCGCGAGAAGAACAAGTAAGAACAAGGGAAGCTAATTTAAGAAAAAAAGAAGAAGAGGTTGCAGAAAGAGAGGCTCGAGTCTTGGAATTAGAGCAGCGAAGGGTTTTAAAAGGGCGTTCGAGATCGCTTGAGCGAGGAAGCGATAGGTCGATAAATGGAAATCATATACAATATGCTGATCCGGAAAACTCTTTGAAAATGAAGCTCAATGGAAATGCAGACCCTGTTTCTTCAGTATTACGTACTCCATTGCGTCGAAAATCGTATCTCAGCTCATACAGCTCTAACAATCACAGCAGTTTTACAAACGGGAGGGGGACTGCGAGTATTCCTTCACGCAACGATTTGTATCCTACTGCAGAGAATCTCTACGGTGAGGAAGAAGAGCTTCCGAGTCCATTTATTATACGACATGCAATACCCAGGGTGTAGTTTGAAGATTAACTTAATTATATCCAGTTTTGTTTGCTATACAGATGATTTGTTTTTTTTTCTTATTCAAATTTTCAGTTTGCATTTATCGTTTCTTGTCTTTTTATTTGTACAAAACTTACGGTCAAAATTTTTGAAAATCTTGACCGCACAAGTGAACAGTATTATAAATTCTTGCTTCAATATTATATAAGCATAGTCAATACTATTCAAATTGGTTTTATATTATTCTGTATGCTTTGTGTCACTCTCAAAGCCAATATGGCACAATCTCTGAGCAAATACCCCGTAGATATTTAGTGAGATGCATAGTTACGGTATATAAAAGGTATATGTTCCCTCCTAGAAACGCTAAAATATGACAGTAGGCGCTGACCCGACTCTAAGATGTTAGGTCGAGCTTAGTATTCCAGTGTTCTACACATATGAAAAAAAAAGAACAATTAAGCTGTCCATTTTCCCCAATAAAAACTGTTTTAATTTAATTGTTTGTCAATAAAAATGGCCAATTCCCAATTCAAACTAAAGCAGTCCTTTCAATCGGGAATTAATAGCTGCCGCAGCTATCTCCTTAATAACATTAACTTGAGCCTCATCCCGTCTCCATCCTAGAGTGAGTAGCGTAGAAGTACGAACTCTTATTGACATTCTTTCGTATTATTTGAAATTGGAGCTAATTAAAAAGGAAAAATAAGACCCATCTTACCAGTAAGGTAATGTTTGATATTTTATCTACTCTTCATCATGGTCATCCTCTATTATAATACTGACCCAATGAATTACTCTCCAGAGTAATTCGCAGCAAAAGTTACTGCAATGACTACGGTCCCTGTATCATCAGATTCATCTTCTCTTCCTCTAGAAGACAAGTCCTCTGTTTCTTCAAACATTTCTACCAAAATTTCATCCTCGACGGAACCACAGCAACAAATCACAGAACAGAATACCAGTACACAAAATAAATTTCCCTCTGCTCCTGCAACATCAGCGGGGTCAAAAAAGACTCAACCGTGGATACCTCCTTCATTGAGCATTAAACCTCCACCCGCCATCCGAACCGAAGGTCTCACTCTATCACCAACCGAATCTTCACCATCTACCCTTCGACTTCCATCATCTGCTGGTGGGGTCAAAAATCCTGCTAGTCCAGTAGGAGAAAAAAGCGAGGTAAATAATACAACTAAACAAATTGTGAGACCTGGTCAGACTTTATCACCGACTGCGGTCAATAATCCTACACGTCGGTCCGGGAGTACTACTTTCACAAACTTTCCAAACAGTAATGGAGATGGAGGGCCAACCATGATGCGATCCTTATCAGGATTTTCGCTACAAGGTGGTGATAATACGGGAGAAGGCGTCAATATGGCACGATCGCGAAGTAGAGATTCATCTAATAATGGAGGTGATCAAGATGTTACATACCGCCGTGATGTGTATGCATCTCTACGTGGCCCACCTAATACACGACTCCTCGGAACAAAACCTCATCCACTTCAATATTCATGGACACTTTACTATGATAGCCGTAACACGGCTAAACCTGGAGATTACGCAGCAAATCTGCATGTAATTGGTACATTTGCAACAGTTGAATCGTTTTGTGGCCACTTTAATTGGATAAAGAAGCCAAGCGCGTTAGATAACAATGCTAACTACCATATTTTTAAGAGTAACATCAAGCCAATGTGGGAGGATCCAGCGAACGCCAATGGTGGAAAATGGGTGATCACCATGCGGAATCCGACCTTGCTAGATAGGTGCTGGCTTTGGTTGGTTTATGCATTAGTTGGCGAGGGAATGGAGCACTCAGTCGGAGAGGAGATATGTGGAGCAGTCATGTCTCGCCGTGCAAGAGGTGATCGGATCGCGGTGTGGGTACGAGACAAAGACAACGAACGAGCAATTAACGGATTGGGAAGGGAGCTTTTGCGTGTGCTTGACTTACTGGATGAAGATGGAATTACAATGGATTTCCAAACAAACGCCGATGCCCTTCGTTCAGGGACAAGCTATAATAATCGCACGGTGCTCTCACTTGACGCACTGAAAAAAGAGGTGGCACGAGAGAGGCCATCTCAGCAGTCACATCCTCCGATGCTAAGGCGATCGGGCACCTCTCCTGATGTGCGAATTGGTCGCTCGCGTACCCCAGAGCCGCGGTCTCCGAACTCCTTGGGCAAGTCAATGACAGTTGAACCAGTACTTAACCTCGAGGATTTGCGAATGAAATTCGGCAGTATAAGAGATGGATCACGTTCGCCTGATCCGTCGCGCTCTCCGGTAACTCCAGGTGAAAATGTGATGAGTATGGAGGGGTTAATGTTAAAGTTTGGAAAAGCTGGCGTGTAAAGTGCAGCAATGAAAATGGAAAATACTCATGCTCTGCTAATACTGGATTCTTACATCCTTTCTCTTTTTTTTTTCTTTATCTTATATATCTGATTCCCTCCCCTCCCCTTTGTATAAATGAGGCGTTATTCTATTGAGATTTGGATGAAATGCCGAGTACTATTCTGTTGACTTAATATACATTTCAAATATATTAATATTTTAGTATAAGATTTCAGATGAGAATGCATTTTACAATTGGAGCTTGCTTTTTTTTTATTTCGATGTTTAAATAATTCATAATTGTCTCTCTGATTCTTTTTAGATCATGGATGGTATTAAATATATTATAACTTTCAGGGTTTGGTGACTTGATCAAAGCGTTCTACATACACAGTATATCTCCTGTTAAATCCATGCGCAGCCAATGCTCGACTCACTGGCCTTCACTGCTGTAATAGGTAAGCAATTCATCGTTTTGAACCTTAAGGAAACTTCCTACTTCAGCAGCATCCTATGCAGTCTGTCGACGTCTCGCTCCAAGATAACAGGAACAACAGTGGTCGCCATCCTTCCTTTCCTCCAAGGAGTAGATGCGCGCTCACCCATCCCTCCCTTACAGACCAACCAGGTGGCAACGACACACTCGGTGCGCTCATTCGGGTCGCTCTCTGGGAAGTGATATCGAGATTTGGGTAATAGTTCAATTCGTCTTCATAGTATGTTCGATGACTACTGAAGCAATATCAGAAACCAGCACTTGGCATTTGACAAATACCAACATAACCCTAAGAAAGTATTCTATGCTTGGTATTCAAGAACTCAATGCTCAGCTATACGTTTTATATAAATATATATAATATCTTAAGCACACGCGCGTAGTTTGAAGATGATCCTAAGCAGACGGTAGTCAAGCTGCAAAAAGCTGGGGCACCTGTTTTATACATTCATTGGTGCGGAGGGAATCATGCAGAAACAATGATTGGTCCAAAATTTTAATATTAGAAAATTTTGAAATGGAATATATATCTTAAAAAACACATAGTGAACGGGCTCCCGTAGCTCAGCTGGTTAGAGCGTGATGCTTATGCGGTATCGGAGTTGGATTCCTTCCAAACTGAGCCACATCAAAGTCGCGGGTTCGACTCCCGCCGGGAGCATCATTTTTTGCAGTTTAGGTGTCATGTTTTTGACCTTTCAATTAACATAATTCACTAAATGCTAAGTTATCTTCTCTCAGAATTTTATAATCAAATGAGCATTTTTGGCATGAGCGAACCATGTTGATATCATTGGTATATTCCAAATCCAATCTTGAGGAAAGGTCATAAAATGTATATTGAAAATATATGGAGAAAATCGATCACATATACAAAGAGTGTATCAAAAAACATTTCGTTCAAAAGGTAGTGATGAATCAGGCTATATTTCACCATGTTCCGCTGGGTTTTGAAGGACGATCATAACATACTCTTTATCTATACAAAATATTGAACAGAATATAAATTAGGAAACTATTCCACTAATTATAGCATCGAATTTCAACTGCATGCAACATTCAAAGTCGTTTTCTTACCTGGACAAACCATAATCTCATATTTACGAGTTCGAACACGTAAGAATGTTAAATCGTTCTATTTATGTTAATCAGCATAAATATATTGATATTCTCTGGTTTACCTTTATTCTTCTAATTACCTCAGAATCGATAGCGGCCACCGTCTCTCTTGTATGCCCAATAAGTTTGTTAACGTGTGAAGCATACTCTTTTGCCCTGTCATTTTCAAGGGTTGCTCGAACTACATGCCCATCTAGATCAGTAACAATAACAGCATAAACACCTTTTCGCGAAGAGAGCCGCTTTATGGTTTCATCAACTTCAGTCTATAAATGATATAATTAGGGGAGGAGAAATGGAGTTGAAAAGAACAAAAAATTAGTTGTACGATTTACTTACGGACATGCTTGGAGTATAGAGTAGTTTCTTTGTGACTTGCCCAATTGCTCAGTGGAGAAAGAAAGAATCGGATCGATTGGCAGTTGAACGTCAGCATTTCTCAAGTAAAATGCGTTCCTAGTTGATTTTCCTCTTTTTTCCTTTTTTTCTTTTCATTTTCTTGTCTAATTGCTTACCATTCCTCCTCACAGTCTTGAATTTTTCCCGAGTAATAGCTATAGTCTGCCTTTGTTTCTTTTTAAAAATATGACTCTTTTTTCGTTCTAAATCCCTTCCCTTTCCCACCGCTCTTTATTTTTAATAGCTATATTTTCGATATTCAAATCTATTAGAAGCGCTTTTATCAGATTTCACTATATCCTTTATCTTTGTACTCTAGCCGTATCTTGTATTGTCTCTCCTTTCTTTGCTATTTTTTTTAACATTGTAGCGATGGCATCTGAGCATTCCTCAACGCATTCTACTTCATATATTACACCAACAGCTTCAGCTCTATCGTCCTCTTCAGCAACTTCTTCTTCTGCTTCCCCATCCGTTATATCAGCATTATCCTCACCTCCCTCTTTGCTATTACCTGCTGCAATATGGAGGAAACAAAAATCTAATGGTATCGGTATTATTAGAGATTTAATAAACTAAGATTGATTCTACAACTTTTCATAGCAGAATTCCCCAGATCGTTGCACTCCACTAATGAAAACACCCAAAACGGTACCGATGACGACTGTGACTCATTTTCTCCCGACGATGAGCTAGGCGATTCTTGGCGCGATGTATGTCAAAATATAAAACGCATGGACCAATTGTACGATGCCACGTTCTTTAGCTGGGTTAAATCGGAGGATAATGTGCTCATCACATCTATGTATTTGTATCGTATCGCAAATGAGTATCCTCTTGCACGCATCGCAAATGCTCTAAAATGGCTCGTTGCTGACTGGAGACTTGACAATATATGCCACCTAGTGCGTCACGTTACACTGGATTGGACAGGCACACTAGGCGATGTACAGAAGGCAAATTTATTAAGGCACCTAACAAAAAATTGGGCGATGCAGTATACAGCGAATATGCTAACTTCACTGCTTAGCCTATTACCGTACAACATTGATGCAGGTGATGGGAAGGCACTGGGACGTAAAGAGTATTTTTTGCGGGTTTTCGTGCGCGACTGGAACTTCTCAAAACTTAGCGAGTTCTTTATGCATTTTGGTGCACGGGCAGGTATCCCACACCGCACCAAATGTCTAATGCTTCAGGAAGCGGCACGGAGAGACAATAGTGCTTTCTCAGATAAGATAAAGAGATTGGTTCGCCATAGGCTAGATTTGGCGGATGAGTTGGCACTCACGGCTGCTGTACAGGAATCCTCCTTGTTGAAAAACCCAATCGTCGACGAAGATATTAACTCCCGGATAAATATCGCACCAAGACGACAATTGGAAGAGGTTTCTATTGGGACGGATAGAGAACTCCACGACCGATTGAATTTGGTAGAAACGTCCTCTTCAAATTGTAATGGAAATGCTTATGGAGCGAGAATGCTTCGTTTAACCTCGTCGAGATCTCCTTCCCCTTCCCCTTCGCCTGCCTCTCCCACATCCTCTTCTTCTCCAGTTTCTTCAATGACCGGTTCCCCAGCACAGAACCCTCCTCCATCCTCACCTTCACTTGGTGCACGGCGCTCTTTCACATGCTGCCCACTCTCACCTCCTATTGGTGCAGAGGCTTCCAATGTATGCAATAGCGACACAGCCTCTATCAATTCGATAGCTTCTTGTACTCTGGCTTCCTCGTCCACCTCTTCCCCACCTACTCATGCCCCTCCGAGTAACTCCATCTCGCCCACGTCTAGATTCTATGATTACGAGCGGCATCATCATTACTTTCACTATCACCACCACCATCATAATTACAATTACTCGTATCAGCGGCGAAATTCTCTCACTTTAGAATTTTCAACTGCAGAAAATGGAGCTTATTGTGAAGGTAGCAATAGTATTGAAGAACTAGAGACAAGGGATAGAGATGCGAAGGATACAAGAGAAGACGAATCAATTCAGCCTACTGGCAAAAGCTTGAAAGATTCTGAAGGTGGAGCAGGGACTGGCAAGATTTATAAAGACCCTGAGAATGGAGCGGGCACTGGGAGTATGCCCGGAAGAGGGCGGGCGACCATAGGAGCTTGACAATGTGTAATTGAGGCTTATGTAGGAGTATATCTACTAATATTTTGCTGTCTTGTGTTAATACTGTTCAATTGTTATCTTACTAGCTCTACAATCCTCCATTTATCTTTTGTGTTTCTGGTTGCTCTTTCTGGCTATTATTATTTACCATGTTAGTTCATTTTTATTAAGATTTATAAATTCGCGCAGTCTCATCGCTTCCTAAATATTGTCATCCAAACTCAGTTATATGAACACAAAATAATAATAGAAATTTCATCTCTTTGCGGGGGCGATTCCAATTTGTAGCCGACCAGCATCAAATACACAATAGTTGTTCTTAATAAATACGGCTCCCAGCAGCCATGGACCTGATATGCTTGCAATAATAGCCGAAAAACACATCCCCTTGTTGCTTTTCATCGGCTCTCTTATCAGATCGACCAGCGGGATATTGAAAAACTTTCCGCCAATGCGAAAGCCTAGTTCCATCTTGGGGAAACGGCTGGCTGACTCGCATGGTATAATCCATCCCCAGTTTGGATCATTTCTAGAGCCAGGGATTTGCCCATGAACTTTGTTTGCGACATCGCTTGGTAAAATTAAAATAGTGGAGCCTGTATCGACAATAGCCGGACCAGCTGCCTTGATAAATTTACCGTTCATAATGACTCCGTCAGTAAAAACGGACCAGTAACGTTGCTCTACTACTGGAGACCATGTTAGATTGCCTTTGTAATGAGCGGGATTGGTGCCACCAAATGTGATCTCTCCATCGCCGCCTTCAGATCTTTTTCCCAGCCAGACAGAAAAGATTGGCTTTGACAGTAGATTCTGCGCGATCATATTGTGGAATAAGGGGGGGCTCTGCATCCGCGAAACTGATTGAAACGACAAGCCAACCATACCATCGATTACATCTTCCTTGAAATCTTCGCTGGTGGATATTGCAAGTCCCATCCTCTGATTTTTCACTACTAAACCCCCAATATTCACATTATCACAAGCCTGATAACCACTTACATAAGAGCCGTCGACATAGGCCATACTCCACTTTTTATTCAGGGGTTTGTAAGTGCGTGAGCTCGAATAGTTGAAGCGCGAATGAGCCAGACATTCAGGAGTTTTGCAATCAACAGAATATATCCAAAAGTCTGCTGAGCCAGTGTCTATGTTGAGCTTGAATTTTTGTCCTGGAGTACCTACTTCCAGCACGACATAATATTCAACATCGAAATCAACGTTCACCAAAGGTAATGATACATTGGACATAAGGGCGAGACGTAAGTTGGAATGAGCTCCCATACGATGTGCCGCTATTAAAGCTTTCTGGAGCATAGAAACCGGCTTTTCGTCTTTGAGCACCAAAGGTAGGCTAGACGCGAGGAAACATTATAAATTTCACTGATATGACAGTGGGATAGGGTAGCCTACCTTAAGCCATCATTTGCGGTCATCCCAAAGCTAAGGGATAACAGCCAGATACATGCTGCAGCTATAGACTTCATATCTCCTCTTACTATTGATATAAATGTACCGTGCACAAATTCTAAGCGGAAGTATGGATATACTTGGCCAACAAAGGATGTAAATGCGCAATTAAGAAAATGGACTAAGATGAAATATTAATATAGTTTGGAGAGAGTAAAAGAAAGAGAAAGCATATGTTTGTATCAAAATAATGAATATTCCGATCGAGATCCAAAGATCGTTTCGTAAATTGACGGGGGGTTGTTATGACTAAATATTCCTTCTAGGGGGGATATTACCACGGTTAGCACAAGTTTGTGATTTGAAAAACCCTGGATCAGTTTAATCTTTCTAAGAAAAATGAAATAAACATAGTAAAGTGTCAATTGCTTACAAGCAAATAGCTGCTTTTCCCCTGTAAACTTTTTATAATAGTCCAAACTTAAAAAATATGACTGTTTGTTTGTTTGCCACCAAATCGAAAATTCATGGCTGAAGGGCGGTATTAACATAATGATCAGAGGATCCCTGAAAGTTAGAAAGTCCCTGAGATATATTTATTTTAAAATCTCCAAAATGTCCACCAATATATTATTATTACATTAGAGCATCTAGCTAGCAGACCACATTTTTTGTCAAAGTTTATATTGTCGCTTATATACCCACTAAACCATATGCATATAACAAAGATTTATAATTTTCAAATAGACTATTCACTATCTTACAAGTAGGGAAAAATGTGACAGCGTGTTTTAACAATTTTCCTTTGAATGCTCATATCTCCTGAATGGATGGAATATTATACAAGCGGCTTTATTATTAAACACTGTTGGATCTATACTATGTGCTGTTCCAACCGCTACCCCGGTTATAAATGCATTTTCTAAAAAACCATGGGTATTTTATATAGATGCTCGGGAAAAATGGCCTTCATGTTAAAATTGAAGGCATATTTATTATCGTTATTTAACAAAAATATTTTAATACTTCGTATATCCTCCTCTAGCTTTAAAAATAGCTCGGGATCTCCTCAACATACTCTCGTATAGGTTATCAATATAAGTCTTTTCTATATTCTCCCACGTGTATTTGATTCATCCCCAGAGCTTTTCCCTATCCTTTGGCCGAGAAGGATAATCTTGAAGCCTCCTCTTCAAGAGGCCACACGCGTTCTCTATGGGATTCAAAGCTGGTGATTGAGCAGGCCATTCTAAGACCCTTATATTGCGATCTCGCAGCCACGCTTGAGTTGACTTGGCGATATGGGGGGGGGGGCGTTATCAGGTTGGAATACGATCTTGTCCTTGTCCATCCCGTACCGTTCGAGTGTTCCAAGAAAACCCTCATCTAAAATGGTCTGGTACATCCTAGCATTTATTCCGCCTTCCACGCGAAGTAGAAATCCCACTCCTTGCGAAGTAATGCAGACCCACACCATGATTTCCTCTTTTCCCTGTTTCGTGGTTGAAATAATATTGCACTCACGCAGAGGCTGCCCCTTCCTTACATATGTGTATTCCTTTCCCGTGGTCTGTAAACAGGGTACAATGGTTTCATCCGAGAATATTATGGTTTGAATGGTCCGAAAACCCCATCTAACAAGTTGAGATGTGAATTTGAATCGAGCTTTAAATGGCGCGGGAGCAGCAAAGGCTTTGATCGAGGCTTTACTTCGTGACGTCTGAGCATCATTTTTACAGTTTTGTTTGTTACGCTCTTATTGAGCTCTTCTTTGATAACTTGCTGCAAGTCAACAAGCTTAGAACACTCTCCGGTTGACGCCTTCTTAGCGCTATATTTCTTATCTGATTCACTTAGACTACGTGGACGACCATATTTTGGCTTCATAGGAGGATATTTCGGGGTGTTCCATTCCTTGATGATCTTTCTAGCAATTTCACGGCTTATTTCCACTCGTGCTGCAATCTTACGTGTGGACTCTCCCTTTCTTGAAAGTTCAAGCACACGTTCTCGAATCTTTTTACGAGTTGGCTTCATAGGTGTAAGACATTGTTAAAAGATAAAAGCATCACCGTTACAAATAAAAAATATTTAGATGGAATGGTGGAGAAAATATAAAAGTATTTGGGTATCTTTGGCGCACATCTATATTTATAAAGATATCAATTTCCCATAAATTCGGGGTGCTATTCAATGATATCCTAGTTTTACCAAAGATGCATTTATAACCGGAGTAGCGGTTGGGACAGCGCATAGTGTAGATCCAACAGTGTTTAATAATAAAGCCGCTTGTATAATATTCCATCCATTCAGGAGATATGAGCATTCAAAGGAAAATTGTTAAAGCACACTATCACATTTTTCCCTAGTTGTAGTTATCAGGATGAAAGATGCCGATGCCAGTAATTGGAGCAGAGGATATTTAAAATGTGGGAGAGATTTTGAGGATTGACCGCGTTGCTGTTTATATATGATCTCGTGCACATATTAATTCCCTTGCCCTTTGCCAAGTTTGTTTAATCAAGCCAACCAACAGGATCAAAGGTAGATATTCGATGGCCAGAGTTGATCTTTTGAGTATTTCCTTATATTTTCTTTTCAGTCCTCTCATCTGCCTTTATCGGAGCTAATAAAATACCGCATGTTTAGCTGCTTTATAAGCACGATTAGATCAAAAATGGTAAGTGCATGGTGCGCATGCCCACGGTAACGCTTGCAGTAATATCTGGTTTTTATATCTCATGGACACTCTTGAAAACGTGTTCTCTTGTATGCAAAAAAAAAGTAATATCTGGTTTGAGGGAGATTTGTAATATACTGTGGCTAATATAGGCTTGAGGAAATGGTTGCTGGGATTGCTGGATTTAAAGTGATGCGGTCTCGATGACCCTCTATTTAGACAACAAACATCATCATACACTATTTGACTAATAATCAAAATTGTCTGCCGCAGTAGGAAACCATTGGGATTTTTTTCCATTTCAATTCTTTTCCAAAACTGATAGCACGCTCGAAAAGAGAATGTATATACCTCATAGGTGAAGTATATTCTTTTCGATTTATGTATTGAAACCATATATGAAATATCCTGGTTACTAATTGTAATCCAATAATATATCCATTCACCTTTAGATATATTTTTTTTATGACCCAAGCATATTTGTGAATTAAATACCGATAGATTATAATTTGACAGAATTTCATTAAGCCACGATTATTTTCGGTAATTTTTATTTTCCACGCTGATTCACACACTCATTTTCACGAGAAAACAAATATCTCTCTTTCTAATAATTTGAGAACCAACATGAGCAAAGGTATAACATGATAAATGGTCTTTAACATGCCGTTATATTCATTCTTCGATGACCTTTTAGAAACAAAGCAAGCGCCGAAACATTTAATGAATGACCCCAACACGGTATTTATAGACGTTATTTGTGGTCATTATCTTCGTTATCACGCTCTAATTCTCTCTCTTCATTTTACAGATCGTGGTTGAATCCCTCCGGGGTCTCTGTTATTCGAACGCGCATCTTCGCCTCCTTGAAAAAGAAAAAGGTAGAATGTTCTACAATATTTCGTTTTATTCGTAAAATTATTTTAAAAGACTTAAAATACCGCTAGTGATTTATCGCGCCGATCTGGAGAATATCATTGAAAACCAAGTAACTATTGTATGTGGTGGAGGAGCTGGGCATGAACCTTCGCATGCTGGCCTTGTTGGCCCTGGTCTTCTATCTGCTGCTGTCTCAGGACAAGTATTTGCTAGCCCTTCTACAAAACAAATCAATGCTGCACTCCGAAAGTGTCGTTCACCGCATGGGACACTACTGGTTGTGAAGAATTACACAGGAGATAGGTTACATTTTGGGCTGGCGGCAGAGCGTGCTCGTGCTGAAGGTGCTCGAGTGGAAACTGTTGTAGTTGCTGAAGACGTGGCCGTTGGAAGGGAAAAGGGGGGGCTGGTTGGAAGAAGAGGTTTGGCAGGAACCGTGCTGGTGCATAAAGTGGCCGGTGCGTTGGCTTCACGGGGAGCAGCGTTAGAGGAGGTGCACAGAATTGCAAAATGGGTAGCAGAAAACATCGCAACCATGGGTGTGGCTCTTGAAAAATGCCACGTTCCCGGAAGTTCGACTGAAGAAAAGCTGGGTGCTGGGAATATTGAATTAGGGATGGGCATTCATGGAGAACCTGGGATGCTTACCACGAAGCTTATTCCTATTCGCGATCTGGCGCGCCGGA
This sequence comes from Calcarisporiella thermophila, assembly GCF_041956535.1. Taxonomy (NCBI): domain Eukaryota; kingdom Fungi; phylum Calcarisporiellomycota; class Calcarisporiellomycetes; order Calcarisporiellales; family Calcarisporiellaceae; genus Calcarisporiella; species Calcarisporiella thermophila. The sequence goes on from NW_027192192.1 coordinate 391,935, forward strand.
TGCTTGATACCATCCTTTCAACTGACCCGGACCGAAATTTCTTACCAATGCAACGTGGTGAGGAGTGTTGTTTGCTGGTGAATAATTTAGGTGGAACGAGCAATCTTGAATTGGGGGTCGCGGTGAAGGAAGCAGTAGAGTATCTGAACGAACTTGGCATGGCACCACTTCGAGTATTCTCAGGAACCTATATGACCTCTCTCGGTATGCCCGGGGTATCCTTCACGCTTCTACGCCTGCCACGTGAGAGCAATCCTGATAAGAACCTTGTCTTGTCGTTGTTGGATGACCCTGCAGCCGCTCCCGGATGGATAAATCCCGTGACGTTCCCCTCAGTCAAGGGTGCAGGAGCTGATTGGCAAGGCAAAGAGGAATTGGCAGGAGCTTCAAACAATACCTTTAATTCGGTGCCAGTGGACCCAGAGCTTTTCTCTGCTGCTCTACGCAGTGGATGTACTTCCCTCATTGATGCCGAGCCCGAGATAACACGATATGATTCTGTTGCTGGTGATGGCGATTGTGGAATTACACTGCGGAATGGCGCAAAAGTAGTTTTGGACGCACTGGACTCGGGAAAACTTCCTATAACAGATGCTGCAGGAACTTTGATGTTTATCTCTGATTTGTTGGAAGAGAGTATGGGTGGAACTTCTGGAGCCCTCTATTGCATTTTCCTAAATTCACTGGCGTCGAATTTGCGAAACTTTTCATCGGATGCGAATGATACTAAGAGAGTAGATAATGAGGTATGGACTAAGGCGATCAAAGGTGCGCTTGATGGGCTGGGTGCCTATACACCTGCACGCAAAGGGGACCGAACGCTCATGGATGCCTTGATACCATTTGTTGAGGCACTTCAGGAAGGGGGGCTGGAGCGTGCCGTACTAGCTGCCGAGTCCGGAGCGAAAGCGACGCAGAAAATGTCGGCCCGTTTTGGAAGAGCGAGCTACGTGGGGGAAGGGCGCGAGAATGCCGTCCCTGATGCAGGAGCATGTGGAGTTGCGTGTCTGCTGCGCGGAATATCTCGTACACTTTCTAATCAATAATTTATTTTGTTAGTTTAGAGTCACTATCATTGATGGTAATAAAAAAATCAATATTCGGCATTTTTTGGAAAACAGTGAAAAACTATCTATCGTAGGCCCAAACCAACCAAGGTGCAACTTAAACAAGATACAGTACAGCTACATACTTGTCTATTTGGACGAGGCCATTCGTGAGAAGTTAAATGAGAGCTTGTCAAAAGCCTTGTTTGACAAACTACTTCGGGTGTCCCCTGGTTTCAGTCTCTTCAGCAAACCAGAATGAGCTGCTATTTCTACCTGCGGGTGTATCACAGGTGAAGAGTCATGGGAAACGACAGTAGACAACTTGGAAGGGGTGGATTCAAAATCTGAGTTCTGGGGATATTTCGAATTAGTTCGGCTTCTTTGATCCATTGCTCTTGATGAAAGATTATAAGAATCCTGGGTTGAGGCGCATTTCATCTGATATTCATCCAAACAACGCATGATCGTGGCTATCCACTGCTTTCTAGCTGTTACTGACTTACATTGGAAGTAGTGAATCTTGTTGGCAGGCCCTCTTGTCTTGATATGAAAATTGTGCATATTCATATCCTCTACTCCAATTTTGCAACCGCGTAAATCGATATGCAAACTTGAATTGATATCGCAAGGTGATTTCATATAGTAGAAATCTATTCCACGGAGAACACACCAGCGTTGGTTCCACACCTTGTAGTGATCACCCTGCTTGTGCAGCCAGCCCTGATGTTCTATGAAGAGTGATGTAAAAGTTTTGCAATTGCGGGGGGGGTGGGAAGCGATCTTACTAACTCTCCGAAAAAGGGTAGAAAAAGAAGAAAGCTGTGGATGATGCGAACGTGAAGAGTGGTCATTGGTAGGGATCTTGATACTATTGATGAGAGCGTGTTTTGATTGCTTTTGTACGTTTACTATGGATTGATCTTTGCAGTCCGTCCATTTATTCAAAACATTTTTCTGGGGCCATGCATCAGTCAGCCCTACTCTCTCGGCCCTTTCTGTTTGAGATTTAAAAACCTCCCTGTCTGAGGATGAAGTTAAAACTACTGCTGGAAGGAGTGGCTGCCTTGGATTATCAATAACTGCTGCTGATATACTTGTAGCTGCTCTTAACATAGACGATGAGTTCGAGTTGTGTGTAGACTCTATTTGCAGAATCCTGACCGCAGCCATTGTTTTGAAGCGTCTACCATATATGTCGAGGCCCAGTTCTTTAAGTTGTTCCATCGTATGGATAGAGAGTAAGATATCTCCAGTAATTTCGTGATATTCAAAGCTGCTCGCCGTGTCGTCTAGGTGCAGATAGCGAAAGAATTTTGAGACCTGATCAATACTCCAACTTTCAACTGATGTGAATTTCAAATCCTCCCGCTTCAATGTAGCGCGCACTTTTCGGGTTAAGATACTATACATAGCGTTGGTACCTGGATAGCTGCCGTCAATATCTTCAAGGTAGTGTGACCAATTTTGGAAACTCCTCGATAATTGAATAGAGCTCGCAATCTTTGGATGGGAATTTAGTCCCGGACATTGCGTAGTCTTTGGCGATTGCAAAAGTGTATGGTTGGCAGGAAATAGGCCAACATGACCCTGACAAGTTCTTCCATGCCACCATCCGTCTCCGAAATGCTCGTCTCGTTCTAATACTTCAATGATATCACCTTGGTGAAATGAAATCTCATCAGCATTATCAGCGATGTAGGAATACTGAGCATACACTTTCATAGAGAGATAGTATGATTTTATTGTGGGTGTACTCTTGCATCAGCACTCAATAGTACTATATAATACGAGACCAAGTGAGTTGGCTTCTCGCTATTTTTTTTTTCGTGTCAATTTTCAATATAGTACAATCAACCCCCAGGCCATAATTGGCAAGTGTTCGAAACACGCTTTAATCATTTCCTGGTCCCAGCGAATGTTCGTTTAGCTCCCAAATCATTATTGATTTTCTAGATTTCCTAAAGTTTAAATAAAAGCTTCTCATACTTGCTCGGACTCTCCGCAAAGCTCCTAATATTAATTATGGACCAGAAATACCAGGGGCCGTGCACAAGGCTACAACCGGGTTGTAGATTTCACATTAAAGACAGCAATTGCTATCAGTCAAAATATGCATCGTTAGATATAATCATACAATAAGGACAATAGAAGAACACATCACCGAGCGCCCATCCCAGGGGGATGGAGTGGCGTTATGAAAGGACTCCCTTTGTAAACACGATAGTTAAAGCCATTTTTCTACCCCTTCCATGAGAATGGTAATAGTGTGGTTACCAAAGGTGGGAAAATTGAAACTCTACGAATAGTGGATGTAAAAAGCCTAGTCTTCAACCTATATTTTGAGGGCATTCATAGTAATGGAGGCCATTAAGATTGACAGTAGCATATATAATGAAAATGTTGATCTATTGGCATTTCTCAATGGATAGCATATGATTGCCGGGAGAATTAGTAAGTTCCTCTACTGTGAGAGACGCGCTTCTCTAATTAGTAGTATCTAGATTGATTGCCCTATATATAAAATTACCTATAAAGACTCCTAGACCTGCCTGATTTGGCTCTTGATTCCTTGTACCTCTCATGATCACAACCGATTTCTGGTTCTAATATTTTTACTCGACCCTTTACTCTTCAGGAGTAAATTATCGATTTTATTTTTGCGATCGAACACTAGACAGACACTGCATCAGGCATAGCGTGCTAAGCAGGTGCACCAATAAGTTCAGTTGATAAAAGATTTTTCTCCAAGCCAACGATGAATGTCTTATATTGCGCTCCATTGTAAATTGTGTTGAATGTAGTGTTGAGAAAATAGCTTGTGAAAAGAGAAGAGGCATCTATAGGATAGTGCACACTAGTGCATAGTGGGATTCGTTCGTGCAGCTTTCGATTTTAATTTTTAACAAGCGATGTTATTGAAAAATATCTTGTTAAAATAAAAAAGAGGGTAGCTTCTATGTCAAATGTACCCGGGCAATGCCCCTGATCTAAATTAATGAAAGAGAAAGTGAAAAATTAAAAAAAGTTTTTTTTTGAGATTAATGGATCTTTATTGAAAAGTATTCTTTTAAGTTAATATAGTGACTTGTCAGTCCTCAGAAACAAGAAATACATGTAAGCAATGGTTGAGCGTGTGAATACCATCCTATTTTTCAAGGACGGTATTATACAAGAGAGGAAAAGAATATAAACAAAAACAAAAAAAAAGGAAAAATTGGAATGCGGGTGGTATGGTATTCGGCAAGGTCGTATTGGAGCTAAGTGTTTTGGTTGAAGGATATTTCGTCTCCTTGGACTTGTATCCAACTACCCTTACACCAAAGCTCTTGGAAATCTTCTTTCTTATCCTTTATGGACGCTGACCACCATTTGGATCTCACGATTTTTTGCATTTCGTGACCTAGTTGTTCAGCGAGCGCTATTTTGCTTGGTTGGGCGTTATCCATTATTATCGATAATCTTGATCGATAGATGATCCAAATTGCTGCCTCATGGACCGTTGACACTACTTCCCGTTGGTAGCCCATGGTTTTGTAGTCTGTTCCAAATAGTCTGTCTTCCTTGGTTGACTCGTGGGCTCTCACTCCAAGAATGCGGCATACGAAGTTGTCTACCGTTTGCCATAACTGATTTATGGCCGGGCATTCCAGGTAGGCATGGCTAATGGTTTCCACTGCGTTGGTTCTGCATCGCTTGCAAATATTAGGTTCTCCTGACCACTTACTAGTGATGATGTTTGTCACCAATCTGTGTTTCAAGAGTCTCCACCTTAGTGTCCTATGGTTGGGTTCGCTCGGCCGCTTTTTCCAGTACATCCAAGCTACCTCCCAACTGATGGAATCGCTTGAGGTCTCTTTCTATTCCGGAGTGATATTCTCTCCTTTGCTTGTCTTGTAGAGCCTCCCGATTTTTGTACGGAAGTTCTTGATCTTTGTGCCAGCTAGCACACATTTACCCAGCGGGAACGTGCATGGTCCTTCAATCTGTGGTATACCCTGTAACAGGGCATCAGCCAGTTGTGGGTTCAGTTGGATCTCTCGTTTCCTCCAGTGCCACTGAAGAACTATGTAGCTGTCTCTAAATCGGCTGGAATATTGGTCGGAATTTCTCGCCACGTATTCATGGACTTCTGGTTCTACCATCGGTTTGTATGTATTAGTCCTTCGGTTGAGTTTAAAGAAGTCACCTAGTTTGACCAGTCCTACACTTTCGCCCTTCGAGTTTAAAGGACATCCACCCATTGTGAGATATGAGTTGTTGTTT
>NW_027192192.1:400542-464023 GCF_041956535.1 Calcarisporiella thermophila
CCACCTCACTCCCCGAATCCCAGAGTGACTTCTCTGTACCAAAAACCAATATCCTCGTAACATTACAAATTAAGTTGAGGTTCTATAGTGTAATTGGTTAGCACCCAGGACTCTGAATCCTGTAATCTGAGTTCGAGTCTCAGTAGAACCAACTTTTTAGTTGTTAGCAATTTTATAAAAGAATTTATACAGTAGCCGTAAGGTAGAGAATGTTTTTAAGAGAAGAAATAGATAAAATTAGTAATTTAAAAGCATTCAAAATAAAATTTTCAGCTCTATCCGTGTGATTATACTTTTTCCAAGAGGTGGAAAATTGATATAAATGCTATTTTAATATATTATAGACAAACAAGAATATTATTTCAAGTCCTGTAAGGATAATATTAACATATCATGAAGCACGAGTGAATTTTCTCTAGAGCAGAATAGTAGCAAAGAAAACCACCATAACAATAAATAAATTATATCAATCCAAACTTCGAATATGAGAAACTGCTATTATTTTGGAGGGGGAGGAGGAGGTCTTTGCGCCATTCCAGGTTGATTTTGTCCTGGAGGTGGCTGACCAGACACTGGGCCGGGGGGATAATAACCATATCCATATCCTCCATAAGGATATCCTCCATAACCAGGTTGAACGGGACGATATTGTGCATACATCTGTTGTGGAGGATAGTTTTGACCATAGGCTGGCGCAGGAGAAGCAGAATTTGGCGGAATGCCACCAGAAGATGCAGGGCTAGCTGTACTGGGAGGGCCTTGAGTAGGTGGTTTATTGTATCCTCCATAAGCTGTAGTGGCGGGTGGGGGATAGGGGCTGCCTCCTTGTTGGCCATACATACTAACTGGTGTTTGATTTTGGGAGATATAAGGACTACCACCAGCTGTTGAAGGTTGCTCAGGCTGACCGCCATACCCGTAATACTGTTGATAGGCGGGCTGCTGTTGATAGTATCCCATTTGAGAGGGTTGCTGCGATTGTTGCTGCTGATAATAGCCCTGTTGAGTAGGCGATATTACAGGCGTCTGTAAAGTCGCCTGCTGCTGTTGTGACGTTTGAGGTATTTGCTGCTGCTGCTGCTGCTGTTGCTGATAATATCCCTGTTGGGCAAGCGGTACTGGTGGAGTTTGTGACATTGGTTGAGGTTGTGATTGTTGTTGACCTTGTTGGAAATCATCTGCATCGAAAGCGGATGTGAATACATATTCTTTGTCTCTAATAATCACCCTGATTTGCAATTCTGTCAGTCCGAAATACATCTTGATTGTCATTCGAACTCGCTCGCCTGGCTGGACTCCAGGCAAATCTGGCATTCTAATGGGGAAGTTGCCCACTTTCTTTACGTCAGGGTGAGTTGTCAACCTTGGAGGAGTTCCATCGAGATCACACGCGAATAAGTCCGAGTCAGTGTCATTTGGATAGGTTACAGTAAACTCCTTGGTAATGCAATCGTCAACTTTAATTGGTTGTCCCTTGCGCACAAACACTGAGAATCGCTGTCTGCATAACAGCCGTCCATCAGATCCGGTAATAGAGTACTCAGGCGGATCCAGCCCTGGTTCAAAGAGCATCCGTGTTTCCACGCCATAGCTCCGACGAGATATACGTTGTGTTACCATTCGAGGATTTAGACCAAAATATACTGCTCCACGCACCACCGCTAGCGCTCCTCGAGGCGGCACGCCGATAAGACTGACTCGTGTAGCAAATATTTGGTGAACACGATTATACAGGTAATTTGATTGCCCGAATCCTCCCACTAAAAAGATAGCTTCTAATTTCCCTGCTGCCTGCAACTGCTGCTCAATCAGTCCCAACACTTGTTGCACCACTGGCTCATATACCTCATTTCTTAGTTCTTCAGCAGTGAGCCGCATTATTCCTGCTTCAATGCCGGCCTCTTCAATAGTAATATCTCCGAATCCCATAGCAGCAGGCATATGCATAAACTGATCCTCTTCTCCGTCAAAATTTGGTTTGACGCCATCGATGAATTTGTCCATGATTTGTTCAAAGGCAGCAGGTGGAACAGCACCTACATATTGTAACTTGCGCTCTAGTACACGGCGCATATTCAGATCGAGAAAACCGGAACCACATGATGCTCCATGACCTTTCGTTACTTCCTTGAGAGTGCGCATTCCATTTTTTTCCTCAATCTCAAAAACAATTAAATCAACAGTGCCGCCTCCGGCATCTTAATTTGATAAAATCATACTCAATTAATCCTTTGTAACTTCAGTGGCAAACAGAATAAGTTTAATACATACCGCAAATCATGAATCTTTCCCCATTTCTCAAATTAAACTGATCGCATTTTTTCTCACAATAGAGCGCTGCAGCTTCAGGTTCAGAAATAAGCATCAGGCGGTCTGGATGATCATTCGGAGAAACTATTCCTGCGCGAATAGCCGCAAGGCGCATAGCCGCTTTGGCAGGATCACTCCACATAGCGGGAACGGTTAAACAGTAGCGGAATTTGGATGTATCGTAGTTAGCTGCAAATCCTTTTTGTAATTCTGACAAGACTATAGCAAAGAAACGTCATTATTACTATAGGGCTTTTGATAAAGGTGGATGGGATTATACCATAGCTATGAAATGCGCGCAAGTAATCTGCAATCGCGTCAACGACCGTTAGACCATTTGGTAATGGTGGTAATCGCAGATTCTCATCAAGATGTAGCTTAAATTTAGAGAGAAGTACTTGATCGCGTGCATCAGGGCGCATCATCATACGCTTTGCACCATAGCCCCATTCATAAAGTTGTTTGCTATTGTTTAAGTAAAAATTAAGCGTAGGGACTTTAGGGTAGGTGTCTCCGAATTGTTTCGGCCTAAAATAAAAAGATACAAAATATAAGTTAACTTTTGGATAGAAGGGCCAGACTAATAAGATTTACCATTTTGTAATGTCGACCACTTCTTCATTTTGCACAAAAGCATATGAGCATCCACTATACGTGGTACCAAAATCTGTTGGGATAAGCGAATATTTTAGCGAAAAATATATCTGCTGAGATCATCTATTAATTTTACCAATGCCAATAACGATGGGGTACTCCGCAAAGTTAAAATTTGAATTGGAAGCCATTACTATTGATTATTAGAGAAATTTGAAATCTCTAAAAATCTTGCTTTTCAAAAATAAAATAGTGCGGACAAAGAATCCAAGACTAGGAATAAGGAATAAAAAGAGAGGAACAAGTAGAGATATTATATCTAAACGGAAATGATATAATAGAGACAATAGATGAATAATAGAGGGGCGAGTCTGAGGGGGCTGGATTATGAAATTGGCTGTGTCCTCTACAACTAAAAAACCTAACCCGAATGTGTCGCTTCAAGTTTAAAAAGGTGCAAAAGATGGCTGTGGTTTGTGGCGCTTTCGAGTTTTCTATATATAAGTTTGAATTAAGCAAATTCTATTATCATTTATTCATTTGTGAGGTAATACACCTATCTATCATTTTAGCTCTACTATTGGAATAATATAAAATCAAATAAGGCCAGAAAATAAAATAATTTAACATGCTACATCTTAAGCATTGAATGCAGAAATATTGATTTAACAATTCTTGGAAGATCGCGATTCTCCATACAGATATGCGCGTTCTGCCCTATCTCGTTCTTCAACTTCTCGGCCTGATCATGAAGCGATCCAATAAAAACTAGATCGCCATTTACACGATCGTCTGCTTTTAGTGCTTTTGATAAATCTGAAGGTTGCAATGCGTACTGTTGTAAATTTGCATCACTCAGTATTACGACAAAATAGTCGTCGGCCTCTTCTCCTTTGGTGATTTCCCGAATCGCGGTTTGAGTAGCGGCGAGAGTACTATCACCACTTAGACAAAACTGGGCATGCGCATACATGGCTTGTAAGACGCGATACATTTCCATTTCATTCCGAGGATATGCACCTTCTTGTACAAAGGGAATAAATGCACCGTCGCCGCTATGACCATATAAGCTATACGCAAATTTATGCTCAAATCCCCGGAAAGCTTCCATCAGCATCAAAGCAACTTGAAGAGAGCGCTCAAGTCGGCGATCGTGAGTGGTAAATCGAAACATGCTTGCACTCAAGTCAAAACAGAAATACATGCGCTTTGGTTTCTCTTGGAAAGCTCCAAGTTCTGGATCATCTTCGCCGCGTCTTCTGTAGATAGATGTCTCACCAGTTAGGCCTTCAATGCTGTGAAATAAAACATCGAGGTCTGATCAATTATTCTGCTTATTTTCACGTAATTAAGTGTCTAATTTACAGTTTAGTGTCATCCACATCACCTGTGGTTTGGTTTTTCAGCCATACGCGTTCTTTTTTCTTTGCCTCGACACTCTCCAAGATCACACGCAATTCTCGAATTTCGCGCTGCACCTCAATGAAATAGGATTGGAACATCTAAAGCGTGGTTCAATTAATCAATATTAGAAGCCAAAGTACCTTGTATACATCCTTACCTTCACGTCTTTTTCTGTCATACCAAGTTTGCTTAGTTTTAACTGCATAGCCATTTCATGTAGTTTTTGGTGAGTCTCTGAGACCTCTTTGGGGACTTCATTTGCAGTACGCTGTTTCAAGTGTTGAAATATTAGATTCTTGCTATCTATGAATTTTAATCCAACTTACCAGAGTTAACGTGCTCACGTCCACGAAACTTGCTTCTCTGCCTTTAAGATTCAATGCATCCGGATTTATCTCACTTCCTCCTTTCCCACCACCGAACGAACCTCCTTCTCCGCCCTCACCCCCTCCACTACCTCCTTCGCCTTCTCCGCCCATTCCTCCCATTCCACCCATTCCACTCATCCCACTCATTCCACTATCACCAAAGTCAACCATATCGCTAGGGCTCTGATTCATAATCTCTTTTCGAGAGATTTCTTCAAGTGATAAAGCTCCATGGACTTTTTCCTCCGGCTTTTCATGCCCGTAGATAATGGACAAAATTGAATCATCTAGAGATCCCACCATTCGCTTCCAGTTGTTTGCTGATTGTAAGATATCAGCGGGGTCCACTTGCCATACTCTCACCATGCCGCTCGTGTCCATAGTCAATAATTGCCCACTTGGCAACTCTAATAGACAGGTTGAGGGCTGTTTAATAGATGTTGGAAACTGTAGTGCCGGAGTGTCAGCAGAGAGTTGAGACTGCGAAGGTATAGCGAGGGGAATTGTAATACGCCATATAATTTCCTGCTGTAAGTTGACTAACTCCAGGATTCCTTCACTTCTGCTGTTTTGCAATGGAGAAGCTACTGCAAGTTGTCCAGTCTTTCGCAAATAGAGGGCCGTATCGAGTAGGTTGTTAAATCCGTTTGTCATTGGCATATCCTCCCTTCTAAAATAGGTAACTTTTGACTCGCGCGAGGATGACAACAATGCAGAAGGAAGCTGCGTAGCAGTAAGAGCAATCACATTGGCAGTTCTAGGGTTTGTAGAGGAATCTTGGATGGTGAAAACCCGATCGGAAAAAGCACTAGAAAAGCAATATTGATATTTCTGTAGAATTTTTTAATAACTAAAGAAATATATAAATATTTACTGCTTAGGATCCATATGAATGGGGGGGGATATATAATTTATAGTAGGTGATCTACTATTGTATCCCTTGACTTCGACTGGCGATATACAATTAGGTAGCCTGTGTCATCGTTAAAAGCAAATTAGAAAGAGAGAAAGCAAGCAATTTGAATTATTTATTTTAAATCTCATTTACCCCTCCTGCCCATCCTCTCTATAAACAATATGATGTTGGTGTTTTAGAGCATCCTTCACAAGCCATACATTTGCTTCTAGCATATGTACTTGATCAACTATAAAGGAATAGACATCGCCTGATATTAGTATTCTTTCACATATATTATTGAAGTTGTTCTAACCTTTGATTGGGAGTTCGAGAGTATGTTGCGTGTTGGTATTGAAATCTAGAATAACTATCTTTGGCTGATTGCGTTGGAAGAATCCAATCAAACCAATATGAGAAAGATCCTTCACCATTATCGAGCTCTGAGGAAGAAACCCTGTAATCTATTAAGGATAAAACGTGTAAATACATCAATAAAGTATATCATGAGATAAAGGCCAATGTTTACCGTAATTGCCGTGACAGAATTTCGTTGCATATCGCAAGAGAGAAGCGCATGATCAGCGGGATTATGGAGTAGTAAAAACCAATTATTTTGCACACTAACAATGGCCAGTCTAATCCTTGGGGGATCTATAATAATAAAGGAGATGTAGGTTGATATGGGTACCGGCTACATGTAAAATGCATATAAATGACTTTACTTTTTTGCAGCGGGAAGAACTCGTATAAATCAAAGGAGTTGATACGTTTATGCCCTTGGTCTACCCAATGTAGTGTTACTGGATTAGTAGTCACAGCGAACAGCGCTCCATCTTCAAGTCCCACGATGTCAAGCGCATCACCGCGTGTTGGCAATTTAAAACTATATAATTGCTCTGAGAATGTCACCGTTCTCCCTTCAAAACGCTCAAGATGATTCCAAGCTTTAGCCGCATCGAGATCCCACCCTCCTCTAAAATTAATCTCGGACGTATTCGAGAATATTGGTGATTTTTTCTCCTCGCGACGCCAAATTTGCCACTCTTTGTCATCACGCACAAGGTCAACCTGTTTTCCAAGCCTTATCGCATACTCAAGTTCGAGGCCGATAGGGATTCCGTGCTTCCTGAACGTTTCAACAAGTATTCCACGGCTAGATTGATCATACTGATCAAAATCGAAAACATTCTGCAAAACCCGAGATACCCCTTCCTCAGGATAGGCTTGCAGATGACGCACAATGTTCACCAGTTCGCGAGTTGAATAGGGATAGGATATCATCCCCTCATCGACTAACCGACGCAAATCTGTAAACGCATTGCTCAATTTTTCAAGCAGTTCATGTGGGACATTGGGACCATATTGAGTGAGCAAATATAATTCAGAGGCAGAATCTGGGTTGTCCACTGCATAGCAACTGAAAACATCACCGATTTCCCTGTAAAAATCGTTCCCTAAAAATGGATATCCTGGGCGATTCGCAAGCACAATCATTCTGAAATTTTCGTGTATTATGATGGTCTCTTCGTCATCGCCAGAATGTGCATCCGCCGGATTACGAACTATGCGGCGGCCATCCCCTAAAACCATCTGCCCGTCCTCAAGCAGATTGCGCAATACAGCTGTCACATAAGTTGGCGCCTTATCTGCCTCATCGACTACTAGTATGTACCCTTCACGAACAGCTCTAACCAAGGCCGAGTCTTCATATTGAAGAACACCCTCAACAATAGAAGGGATGGCAGTAAGACTTTGAACAGTTGTATCTCTAAAAAAATTTCAAATTTATGTTATATACCCTAGCACATATTATAAGATATTGCGAAGAACTTACCTATGTAACTGTATATATTCGCGAGGGAGTTGTAGCAGTTGCAAGAAGTAGTCTGCAAGCTTGTTTTTCCCGACTCCTTGATTTCCCACCAAAAGTAGGTGCTCTCCCAGTTGATAGTCTTTCAGCATTTCTCTCAGTATCACCGTTTGGGCTGAATTTTCGTGAAATAATACGTTGGGGACTAACACAGGATTTGAAGGCGGGGTAATGGATTGTTCAACATCGCCGATACGAAGGACTTTAGGATTCTCTCGCGAAGGCAATAATTCGATATCAAGCTTATCGATAGGAAATGGCTCTTCTGGCAAGATGCCGTTTGAACGTAACAGATCCTCCAGCGCCTCTCTAGCAAGAGATGGTAAGAACCTTGACATCGATACTTTATGTATAGCGGCATGCAAATTTTCTTTGGGAAAAGCAGCAATTCTCCTACATATCCTAATCAGTTGCCGTGTCGATAACGAGTTGGAGAGCATGCGTACAGTTTCGTCGTGACTATGCCTCAGCTTATTTGCGAATTTCAATAGGAGATCGAGTTTCTCTAGCGGCATGCCAGGCGAAACAGACTCAAGTACTTGGGTTTCTTCCTGTATGGTGAGAGACCGCATAGTAATAAATGAAAACATTGAAACTATTTCTGGGCTTAGCCATGTTTTTCCATCTCCTCCTGCCACGCCACCATTGCTTGAAGGTGCTTGCGGCCGCGCCAAGGAAATTATCCTGAATGACGGGTGTATTCGTAGAACGCCTTCCACCAACTTCTCGTCCCTTCCTTGTAATTCATCGTATCTACGCCAACTCATTAGACGTCGACCGTCTGGAAGTGGAATTTCTCTATCTGACATCAGTCGCTGTAGAGATGCAAGAGTTCCAAAACCCAGCGTTTCTATCCCATCCATTACAGCGAGCCTTCCTTGTACGGCCGCACGTACTAATGGCGAATTTTCCCACACTGTATCACCAGCAAAAGAAGTAGATCTTCTTTGGAGGAGCTCTCTCGCGCTCATGTCACGATGCAATGGAATGAATTCGATTGAATAACCTAGAGTGCGAGCAAAGTGGCGGACAAGTACTGATTTGCCAACGCCTCGAGAGCCAATAATACAAATATCGCCAGCTTTAGAATGAGCGATGAGAAGGGCAGAAATAACCTGGTGATGATAGGGCGTTTCGACAAAAAATTCTTCGGCAAAAGGCTGTGGCCCAGCAGGAACTAGCACTTCTTCCACTTGATTCGGTGCATCATCATTTACTCGTCGAATTCTGACACGAGCAGTTGAGGATGAATCACGGGTAATGTCTATAATGCTGTATCCAGTGGGATGCTGCATTACTTCCGGAAGGGATTCCCCCAGCATGTTGAAGCGCTGATATGCTGCTTCTATAACCTTGCGGTTTTCATCTGAACATGTTGGAAGTACTGGGTAGGGATAAACCAAGTCAAGCAAAAATCGAGGATTGCATCCTGGCAGTACATTTAATATCCGTGCGCATACATCGATAGAGGCAGGAAATTCTGGGATATTACTCTCTTCGCCCACATTTATTGTATTTTCATCTCCACTAGTCCCAGGAGCTGGGCCAAGGACAGCTGCGACGGATGCAATATTTTTTAATATATCATGTGGTGCATTTGGCGCGATAGAGGATAGAAATGTAGCCTGCATATCTGGAGGTAGAGGTCGAATATCTCGAGACTGGAATCGACTTCGTAGGGGAGGGTCTAAAGGATAGCCAGAGTATCGAGGTACCGGAACGCCTAAAGCGATGACCAAAAATTTCGGATCGACTCGTTCTAACTTGGCGAAATTCATAGTTTCCTTATTTCTTTCGCCCCTTTGAAGTTTATCGAATCTATTCGCTTGCATTAGGAATCTCCCATCCTCTAATGCCATCTCTCTATTTTCTAACAAGTTATTTAATAAAGGCAAAACATTTCGCTCTGCTTTCTCAATGCCATCTAACACTAGAAGCCTTCCATGCACAGCTGCTCTTACAGCCGGTCCGTCTACAAAATACGCTGTTCCATCACGCAGTTCTCTTCTTTGTTTTAGGTCACTGCTTGTCACATCCTTTGATAAAACTACATATTCTACTTCGCGTCGTGTCAGTTCTGCGTATTTTAGTGCAATGAGCCTGCGGAGAGGCCCTGGAGGGCCTATTAAAAACATATCCAGACCAAGAGCGTCTTTTTGAAGCATCCAACGAAGGTGACGAAGTATGGGCTGGGAATCAAGAGGAAGTGATTGCGGGGGGACGTAAGGAACAAGAGAGAGCACCGAGGGATGAAGACGTATAATGAGAGAGATGTCCCCAATTCTGATAGTGGTTTCTCCTATTAATTTCATAAAGTGATTAGCGTCCATAATTAACATTTAACCTGTAATAACACGAAACCATTTTCGTTCACTGAAGATGCAAATTGCATGCAAATTCTTCCAGGCTTCTGACCGGAGAAAGCATCTGACAATAGCTCAAGCCTTTGTCTAGCGACCTCTTCTAAATGTCTTCTCTTTTTCTTGTAATCCATGCAAAATATATCAGAAATGATAAATAGGTGGCGATGGCATACTATATTGATCTTTCTTTTTATATATTAAAATATTCGAATTTCACGTGAACTTATTGATTATTACAATGCGTTGTATTAACAGTACTTCAGTAAAACTGGAGATTATTATCGAATGAACAGTCACGCAAAAAACATTCGATTAACACTCGTACAGTCATAATAATATTGTTATTTAAAATGAGTTTTAAAAAACGAGCGGCCATCGGCCAGCCCAAGCTTCCTGCTGGCACTCGTCTCTCTCCACATAACGCCCAACTTCTTACCTCAACTGGCGTTCCATCACTAGACGATATCCTTGGAGGTGGCCTCCCGATCGGAACGTTATTACTGATCAAGCAGGATAAATATACAGGATATGGAAACTTGCTGCTGAAATACTTTTTAGCACAAGGAATGGTAAATGGGCATCATGTTGCAACTGTGACTGAGAAATCGGAGGAAATTTTAGCGTCTCTACCTGGACTGGCAACAAAAGAGGGTGACAGAGTAGAGGATAAAGAGAAAGAGGAAAAAATGAGCATTGCTTGGAGATATGAACGAATGAAGAAGTTTGAAACAAGCGTTAGTCAGTCATCGCGTACGTTTTCTTTTGTTTTTGATGAGCTCTTCGCTAATCCATGCTTTTATAGAGTCTCAGCAGAGAGAACATCTCCAAGTTTATTGCGAAACATTTGACCTCACAAAAAAGCTACCATTGGGAGAATTTCCTTGTGAACAGTATACACAAATGCATAGAGAAGATTTCAAAGATCATCCAGAGTTACTGGAGAGGCTGAGCGAAATGGTACGGGAAGGAGGCTTTAGGTAAATTCACTTTTCATATTTTCGATATATATGAAATCAATGGCTTACTTAGAACAACGGATTAGTTCTCTTATCCCATTACCGACAGGAAAAGAGAGAAACGTATTACGTATTGGGATTCAATCGCTTGCTTCTCCGTGCTGGCAACCTCAAACTCCACACGTAGTTATCACTACCAAATAGCTAGATTTTACCTATTATTTATCTAATTGTATATATTTAGGAGCTCTACAAATTCTTCCATGCGCTTCGTGGATTACTTCGGTTTTCCTTTGCTTCCTGTGTCATAACCTTCCCTTCTTATCTTTATTCCCCGAGTTTCGTCCGACGTATCGAATATATGGCTGACGCTGTAATTGAGCTTGAATCCTTTGCACCACACACAAGTCTTTCATCACCTAGTGATTACCATGGATTCTTGTATGTCCACAGACTGCCCGTATTAAATTCGCTGGTACCATCGTCTGCGAAGCTTTCTGTTTTGACGCAAGGGGGGAATAATAATCTAGGATTCAAGCTAAGAAGAAAGAAGTTTACAGTGGAAACTTTCCATTTGCCACCCGAAGGCGGGGTTTCAGAGAGAAGGGTTCCAACGGAGGAACAAAAAGGGGTATTAGGGAAAAAAGATGCTTTGGATTTTTAAATCAAGCTTATCAGTGTCTAAAACTTCTGTTAAAATTTATTAAAAATATATATATAGATTATATAAATCAAAAAAGGGCTAATATGACATACGGTTAGATTTATAAATTGAGCATTTGCAGTAGAAAACAGAGAGTTGGGGAATAAGTGGATGACAGAATTTATGGTGAATTGTTGTGGTTTGGAGGCTCAGTGTCTATATCAGCTTTCACACGTTCGTATACTGCACCTACAATCCGTAAACCCAAGGCCCGTCGTTGAAGTACTTCAGCAGGGACACTAGTGTCAAACAACACCTGATCACAGACATCTCTAAGTACACCCTCAACTTCTAACTTTGAGCCAAGCCACAGGGCCTTAAGGCCTTTACTCGCTGCGTCTTCCTCAAGCTTGTTCTTGGCTTCCCCTTCAATACCTTTCTTTTCTGCCTCCTGGAGCTGTGCGAATGAGTTCTGTAAATCTATCGCACACCGTAATGTAGAGAAGGTTTCGCCGAAAATATGCGATTTTTCCTTAAAAGAGTAATAGAAACGCTTCAGGCCAAGGCCTTGAGAGCTAAGCGCCTGCTTTGCCTTTAAAGTGTAAGTGAACCCAATGGCATGTAGCAGCTCCACTCCGTATGATTCCGTCTTTAACTCCTCAGCTTCGATTTCAATCATCTTTTCGAATGCCACTTCGGCTTCTGGCGTTGCCGGCCCCTCGACAAATACAGTCAGCTTACGCTTTAAGTTTTCTGCAAGTTTGTTGACACGTTTGTCGCGCATTTCCTGGCGCTCTTTTTCGTTCTCCTTCTCGCGACGTTTTTTCTCTTCTTCAGATATAGACTCTGCGTCGTTATCACCTCCCTCTTGAAGTGCTTCTTTCATGTCTCTCCCAATGGAGATCTCACCAATAATATCAAGAAAGCGGTCACCACCAAACTGTTGTTTGAAGAAATCTTCAGGATTCACTGGTAGGTTTATGAATGGGAGATATTAGAAAATCAGAATGTCTCTAAAAAAGCAAGTTCTGTATAATATTTACCAAATCCACCCTCAGGGGTCAAGTCGTTTTGCTTCCCGAATTCGTTGTATTTATGCCTAAGATCTGGATCCGATAAAACTTGATATGCTTCCGATATTCGTTTGAACACTTCTTCAGCATCAGGGTCTTTGTTTTTATCGGGGTGATACTTAATGGCAAGGGCGCGGTACTTTTTCTTGATCTCTGCTTCATCCGCTGTTGGGGAGACTCCGAGGAGGTCGTAATATTCAGTCGAGAGGGGATTTTGGTCTAGTTCATATAATTACAAAGTCTATCAATCATTGCACGACTTCTGACCAACAATATTGTGAGTACTAACCAGTTCCTATTCGCCTTGAATCTTTCTTGGAGTCGCCTTTTGCTTCCTTTTTTGAAGAGTTTGAGGACGATGATTGCGATGACTTATTATCAGCTTTAGCTGTGTCAATTTTAGCAAGATCCACCTGGCACACTTGTTGGCATGACCAACATCGAACCTTGACATTTGCCTTTTGTAGAAGAAGATTTGAGGGCGGAAGCAACTCCAATTGTGAGGAACAATGTGTGCACGAAGCCTTAACATAAGGCTCAGGCTTGCGTGAGGGAAGGATTGTGTCTTTTGACATTTATTTGATGGATTTGATCAGAAAATAAGGTATTGTGGAATAAGCCAGTTAGCCACTTGTATTTGGTAAAGGCATGTGTTAAGTTCGAATCTGAAGGAAATCTTAAGTCTAATATTAAATTTTATTCGCGACGATTCACCGCTCCTTTTTTTTTCTTTTTTTTCTTCGCCATTATGCCAGTGTTGAATGCACTAATTCGGTTATAACTTACTTTTTTTTTCGATAAACAAACTCTTTAACTACATCTCTGCTTAATTGTCTCTATATACATGTTCTATTTTCTATCCATTTCAATTCAAATGATCGATTGATTATCAGAATATAGCGATTCTTGTATAATAGGTAAGCTTTTAAGCCACGGCTGCTTCTATATATGTAACGATTTTTCCTCAGGAGGGAGATCATCATCTCGCCTCATCCCGTCATTACTCCTCGCTCATGCAATGTTTACATTTACCATAGGCTTAGCTCCTCTCATATTTTTATTTCGCCAACGCACTATTATCATCCTTTTCTAAGTTGGGCATTTGAAACTCCTACTTCATAATATTTTATAGACTTGTATTCCCATATAATTTCTACTCTACGCCCTCCTCCCCTTTGTTACTTCCTCCCCCTTACTTGTTTAAAATTTTAAACGATTCCGATCGTCGGAATGGAAGACACTTCCAACGCAGCGCAGCAGCGCTCCAATGCCATTGCAATGTTACGTCGCGCCAAGTCGCTTCGAGAACTGCGAAACGCACCTACTCCTTCCTCAAATCGTGCTCGGCGAGGTACAGATGCAGCAAACCGTGGCCCTGAAATGAATATTCAGGTCGATGAGGAGCGAATTTTTGAAGATGCAGGACGACAGGCGGCTTATGAGGCGCTTCTTAGGAGGTCTCCATCAGCAGCAGCACACCCTGTAGCTAGGGTAGTGGACCAAAAAGATATCCAAATTGGGAGCATAGGATCAAGGAGATCACCAATAATTGAGGTGGCTACTGGAGAAAATCTCCCTGTGTCAACGCGGGAAAGCAATTCCGGAGAGGATTCTAACACAAACGATTGTGCCAAATCTGAGAATAGCCCTTCGGAAATCCATGTTGAGGCAACCGAGAAAGACTTCATTACTGCTAGCCCATCAGAGCAGAATGAATGTCTTGAAACGAGTAAGCTGGTCGTATCGGAGACGGTGGCCGAAACAACTTGCGCAAGTGTCGATGACCCTAAACTCGAGAGCAACTCTACCTCAACATTCGATGAAAAACCCGCACATGATGAATTAGCACAAGCTCCTTTAAAGCTAGGTGGCATGCCCCTTTCACATATATCCGCTGACGATCTTGAACCGAGAAATCCTTCAGAAGAGGAAGAGAAGCCGTATAGCACTGAGATTGCAATTACCATTCCTGTTTATGAAGATCAGACAGAAGCTGTGGAAGAGGAACTGGAGCAAAAGGAGCCGAATGCTGCTCCGAATTTGCCTTTCCAATCAACCTCCACTCAAGATTTAGAGGGGATGATAGAATCCTCTAAGGATGATAAAGTAGAGAATACGACAGACGAGGAGGGTCAAGAAGAGGGAATGCAAGTTGTGATTGAATACCAACCTGACACAGAAGAGAAGGAAATCGACCCCGGACAACATCATGTGCCATTCGATCAACCAAGCTCAACCGCACTTGATGAAGATTTATTGCACATAATGGCTGCTCCTCCTAAGCGCCCCATCTCACTGCTACGCCGGTTTCGGAGCCTTAAGGAACGCCGTTTGGCTGCTGAGGAACATGAAAATACCGAAGCAGAACATGAAAATGGTGCCCGGAGTGAAATGCCATCGCAGTATTCACATGAGAACTTCTCAGAGGAAAACTCCACGAAAGAATCTCAGCCGATATCGCTACACATGATATCTGAAGAAGGTCCTTTATACTGCAGAAGACGTGTCCTAGAGGAGCCGAAAAAACATATTCGTTGCGAGATGGGTGTGGATAACAGTGGTCTTCCATCGCCCGTATATTCACCGCTGCATAATTCTCAGCCTCCACCACCACCTGTTCCCCCGCGGTCTGCCCGCGCACCAAAGAGACGAGTATCCCCGTCCGACAGTCTTTCATACCAAGAGGATAATTTTGAAGCAGTTGATGCATGGCATGTTGAAAATCATTCAGGGTTAGATGACGATGAGAATGCCTCTGCTTCCAGCTCATCTCCAAGGCAGATGCATCCCAATGCAATGTTTAGAATGACGCCTAAACGTGCGGAAGTGTTGGCCAACTGGACGACTGAATCTAATGGAGAAAAGTCCGAGCCGATACCGAATGATAACATTCATACTGCCGCTTTGGAGATTAATTCTTCTCAAGAGGATACCCAATCACAACATGCAGACACGTCGCCATCGAGGCTGTCGCCCATTTATATGCAGCAACCCTCACAGCAGTCTCACCCACAACTACAGAATATGGAGTCGGTCCGTCGCTCTAACAGTAGCACGCACTCGATACCCCACTCGCCACTGGTCCCCCTTCCACGCTCTCCTTCTGAAGGTCGACCATCATATAATGAATACGAGGAAGATGTTATTAGTAATAATGCAACCCCTGCACCTACATCAAACCCCAACTTTAATTCCGGTACACTTGCCACTCGCCGTGGCCAACATGTACCACTGCTACGCAGATCCCGTTCGTTTTCGAATTTTGAGCGAGGAAATGTATACCTTTCGAACGGACAAAGAAATAGAGAACATGCGAAAGAGGGGTATGGCCAGGCAAACAAGACCATACCTTACGAATTAATTCAGCCCTCTCTGCCTCCCCGATATGACACCTTTTTCGACACTGGTCTCCGTTCCGAACGAAAACCTCCTTTGTTAGAAACACCCATGCCCATACCCGTTCCCCCTCCCGTACCACCACGCCGCCGACCTACCCTCCGAGAACCATACAGTCGACGATGCCTTCACCGGGGCGCGGTGCGTCAAGTAATAAGCTCTTCGCATGTGAAAGATCGCTATCTATTTTTGTTCAATGATGCTCTGCTGATTGCAAAACCTCTAACGCATGAACCCATTGTGGACGCACGCGGCGCTCAAATCGGGGAGTCAGAGCCTCTGTTCCAAGTCCGGAATGTCATCGCACTATATAACATGGAGATTGTAGCGCAGACAGATGCAGGTGAACTTAAGGAAAGCTCTATGGACATTTCTGACCCCGAGCGGCAATCAGTCATATCGATGGCTTTGCGGCAATTTAGCATCAATCCAGATGAAGGAGTGAAGTCTTTGCTAAGATCTGAAATTTCCCCACCGGAAGCTTCCCGTCTTGCGAAGTTTCTCTTCTTCACTGCCGATATACACCGTCCACAGCTTGGTCAGTATCTGTCACGGCATCGGGATCTTTTAATGCACTACCTCGACTGCTTCCGATGGAGTGACGTTCCGCTTGAAGACGCCTGGCGCGCATTACTCTTGACTGTGCAATTACCCGTGGGAGATGATGCGGCCATGTGGAGAATAATGGAGGCCTTCGCAGCACGGTGGATAAAATCAAATGCTGCGGGGCATGGAAGACATCTTGACGTGGAGATGGTATGCCGCGTGGCACATGCTGCAACCTGGTTGAATGCAAAGTTACATGCGGGATACCACCCGGATGTGTTAGAGATTGCGACCCCTGGTGATGGTGCCGAGAACCGAGAGTCAAAGGGATACAGAGTCAGCATATATGGCGGAGAAGAGTCCGGAGACGAGTACGGGGATGGAGACGACTGGACCTTTGAAAGATTTTTGGACCGCTTCCGGCAATGGGAGGATCCACGGTGTACAGTTCCTAGCGACCTTTTGGCACGGGTCTTTTGTGCTGTTCGGGATTCTCCATTAATCAATTTGTGGGAAGACGATGGCGGGGATAATATTGAAGAGGATGCGCAGAGTGTATCGGGAAATGCGCAGGTGAACGTAAGGAACCCGTTGGAACAGGTGCGGGTGCTGGGCGAAATCCCCTCACGGTTGATTGTACGTGAAACTACCGAGCTCATTACCCTCCAGATTCCGCGACCTGATCCGCACTTCCAGCTCGAGCTTCACTGTCCGGGACTGAACTGTGAGCCCTCAATTCTGGATTTTGCACGCAGCAGCACTGCAAGCTTCCGCGTCACCGGGCGCGCCACCGGCAAACACACGCTTCTATTAGTCAAGTTGGGAGCACACGCCCACCGCTACTCAATGGCGGCGCTTGGACGAGCACGAACGATCACTGTAGAAAGGGCGTTCATGCGCCACACTTTCCAAGTGGCATTCCTGGACGAGTATCGCGGCGAGTGGCACCGATATTTATTTAGCGTTGGGTCGGCGGAGATTCGCGAGCAGTGGCTAAAACATTTCTCGGATGCGCTTCGTGAAGCGAAATCGCCCACCAATAGCACACACTCGCTAACTGCACAGGCGCTTTCTGTTCGGGCTCTACGGGAGTCGTTCATTGCTGTAAATGGGCAACATGTAGCGGAAGGGGAGCTTACCGGGGCGGTGGGTGCATCTGCGGGATACGAGCATTCAAATGGGGGCAATTCCGCAATTGGATTGGGGGTGAGAGGCATCGGTGCGAGGAAAGTGAACGCCCCACCACCTTCGACGGCCGCCCAGAATCAAAGCTACACCCATGCGCAGGAATTGGGTTTGATGGATGGAGGGTGGACACACCGGCTGGTTGAGGGAGCACCCATGCTTCGACGTGCTGCAAGTGCATCCACAGCCATTCGCTCAACCCACAAACTCGCAACTGGCAATGCCGGAAACGTCTCTCCCCAAATGCCAATACAATCCATGAAGCGCCACTCTCCTCTCCGCCAACAGGGAGGGAGTCCATTTATGCGCTCCCTTATGCGGGCGGGTTCCACATCCTCAGTGACACACTCCAATAGGAGCAACTACTCTTCGCCACGACCTAGTGCGGAGAATCCCCAATCTTTTACGAGGCTAAGTGGTGATGATAAATTGGCTGGTCATGCCAAGAGCGGTCGAGATATATTACGAATTGCAACCCAAACTATGGGGGGTTTATTTAGGACGATGTCAAAGAGCAAGAAAAAGGAGAAGCAATAATCACATTGGAGGGAGGAGCAGACATAAAGAGAAAAGCACTTTGTGGCTTTTCTGTTTATGTAATAAAAGAAAAAAAAACATATAATCCATCACGATATATATATATTATTTCATTTGCTATTTTACTTTTTTATTGCTTTTTATATACGAACTTATATTTTATTAGATTTAAAAAAATGAATGGAACTCTTTTTTTTTTCACTCTCTAATATCTTTTTTTCTTTCGTTCTCTTCTTATTTTAATTCTCTTTCAAAAGATGATTTTATTATCCAAACATGTTGCTTTTTGCCTTTAAATGGGGTTTGATTCTGGACATCTGTTGTAATTTTCGAAGAATAGTTTTCTCTAAACACTGTCAAAATAAAACGAATTCTTGTGAGGATAATCCGACTTGCGGTTTCGAGGGGTAGGCTCCAAGAGATCCAACCACCTTTGTTTGATGCCGAAACCGAATCTTCTATTCTTTTTTCAAGAATTCGCCCTCATTATCGCAGGTGGGAATTGAGAGGAGAATGAACTCCAACCCAACGGAGTCGAAAGTTCTAATTAAATATTTCTTCGCAGTATTAACGGGCTATATTAATGAATAAGAAGAAGAAATGGATCTCGAGTCATATTTTTGAAACTAGGCTCAAATTAACCTTTCCGGCAATTGGGCAGGCTTTTACATTTTTTAATTTCGTTTTAATAAAATACTCCAGCGTTGAATAAGATTAGGATCCGCGAACAAATCATTCACACGTCGTAAGTGCTAAGGACAAAATATTTGGTGACCAAGAGAATGCATTGAATGAGAGGGAGGAGTTTGTGGTTCACTGCCGACGAACATGGTAATATACTCTACTATTCTTGCCATGACAGAGTAAAGTTGTGACTGGATGATTCACTGAAATCTTATTAATGGTACTCAACAACATTGGATAGAGTCGCGACTAGAGCACATATGTACTAATAATTTTTGCGTACAGAATTATCATTCGTACACAAGCTGGCTGAGAACATTTGAGCACCTTTGATTGTTTTAACAATGCTTCTTCCGAATCAGAGACCTTTAAAGTTTTTTGTACTCGCTGCTTATTTTGCCGTTGTGTGACTATTACTTGCCCGTCTGACATTGAGCCAAGTAAAGAATGTTTATCTTATAAAAGGTCACCTCTTTGATACCCAGAGTCGTGTAGTTGGCTAAAGAAATACTATTGTTGTTTTCCCTTCTTAGTTAGCTATCCACCTTGGATGCCCTTCTAGTGCTCAGCCCCTCATTCTGTTTAGCAATCCGTTGGTTACCATAGCAAATCGTGGCTATAAACTGCCTTCCTTTTTTCAAAGCTACTGGGGGCTGTTATACAATTCAGGTATTCAATTCTATGGATAGCACGAAAAAGATGAGTAAGAAGCCATGGTTGCATTGCCCCAGGCTCCAATATATCAAATAACAATCAAATACTTGTACGCTGATGAAAATATGTAAAATTTAGGGCATTTAGCGCAAGAAATAGAGGCTGCTATTTTTCATAGGAAGCGAGCGTCTGGTCCGACACGATAGTAGTTCCAGGAGGGGGGATGGGATTCAATACCAAGCCCTAGAGGGGATCTTTAAAATTGAACACTGAATATCGATCGTATAGAAGAATTTCAACCGCTATTTCCTCAATTCTCCAAAATTGGTTAACAGAAAGAGAGTGGCGATGTATTTAGAAATTGTGTGTGGCTTTGATGATTGGAAAAAGTCTTATCACTTCTGGTACAGCTGGTCCTCTTTTGAAATTCCCAATGTTGTTCGCACCATAAACTCCCATCCAAAAACATGTCAACTACCCTCCCATTGATATCATTATTATTTCGCCGCTTTATTCCCTGCTACTAGATTTTAACTTATCACTTCTTTCTATATAATGGATTCATCGACCTCGCCAAACTGGTTTACTGACTCATCACAACTTCCAGAGACGAAAACTTTCATCGGCGTGATCGTGGCTGTTGCAGGCAACATTCTGATCTCCATCGCACTCAATGTACAAAAATATGCCCATAACAAACTGCTGGAGAATAAACATGCATTGCGGCGACTGTCACATTCGCAGCCAAGAGAGGTGGGTAGCGGCGAAGCCTCCCCCCAATCGCCAAGTAGCTTTGAATACTTTTCAACGGATGAGGAAGAGGTTGATGCTGGAGGCTATCAATCATTTCCCAATGAGTCGCGGCCATTGTTACACCATCGGGCATCGCAGCATTCTCTAAGTTATGGCATGGAGAAACGCGAGACAAATTATTTGAAATCAAAACTTTGGTGGCTCGGATTGCTTCTCATGTCTTTAGGAGAAATTGGGAACTTCCTTGCTTATGGCTTTTCACCCGCTTCAGTTGTTGCACCACTGGGTATTGTTACGATGATATCCAATGTATTATTGGCGCCTTTGATGTTGAAGGAACGGTAAAGCCCCTTGATGCTCAATGAAGTCTGATTGATGGTGCATTGAAGCTGATCCATTTTGCCTTCCCTAATGATAGATATAGAATTCGTGACATGATAGGAATCCTAATTGCTATCTGCGGGGCTGTAGTGGTTGTGACAAGCGCACGCTCTGAAGAAACTCATGTATATTTTCGATCTACAGCTCCTTTTAACCTTCAAATTATAATGCTCAAATATTTTTTTTTCCCGCTTAGTTATCGCCTGAATTGATAGCTGAAGCATTGCTGCAGACACGCTTCCTCTTATACGTATTGATTACCACACTTTCTTCGATATTTCTAGCCTATCTCTCCAACACTATTGGGCACAAACTGATTCTCGTTGACTTGAGCTTGGTGGCATTATTCGGTGCGTTTACTGTGTTAGCAACTAAAGGTAAATTTGAATGGGGAGACCTTCATATTGCGGCGCCGTACTAAATCAGACACCTGCTTTCAATATTTCCAGGGCTTTCATCATTGCTTAGCCTAAGATTCGTTAAGATGTTTACATACCCCATCACCTATCTCTTGATATTTGTCTTAATAGTTACCGCCATTTTCCAAATCAAATATCTTAACAAGTCTTTGCAGCGGTTCGAAGCGACGGTATGCTACTCTAATAGGTTCTGCTATTGCGTGATGGCTACTAGAGCATTTAGCTTTAATTGCATTATAGCAAGTGATTCCGACACAATTCGTTACTTTTACTCTCTCCGCCATCATAGGCTCTGCGGTTCTCTATGGCGACTTTGATGACATAGATGCTCGGGGACGGTTTGTCTTCGTGTGTGGCTGCGCCATGACCTTTGTTGGCGTCTACCTGATCACCTCTAACCGGGAAAAGAGGGTTGAAAGGCGCTTTTCACTGTCGGGTGAGGATGCGGGGGCCGCTAATGTGGTTGCCAACGGATTGAAGGTGGCCATTGGAGGAAACACAGTGCTGGCGGACGGACTGGCCCTTCCCGGAACGCCAAGTTTGGGCCCGCAGCTACCACGTTCTATTCCTTCGCGTCTGCCTCCTTTTTACCGGGCGGCAAAGCTTCCTCGCCCCAACACAACCTATGCCCTTCCACAAGAACATTCTGTCGTCATCAATGATGAGGAGGATGACGATGGTGCGCATAGAGGGCCTTCGTCGACCATGGAAGTGATCAACGCGCTCCTTGATAGCCCCATCTCCACCGCCTCCATACTTGCTCTGGAATCGATAGGCGCGCGCCACACGACTGCGCTTGGGTTTGGTCAGGTGTGGGAAAACTATCTAGTGCAACGAGAAGCGCATTCTGGACGAACTACACCCTACTCGTTCGCGGGAGAATTGCCGAGCGGGGCCGAGTACTTTGACGGCACTCTCCAGCCGGCAGCGCGGCGAGGAGGGCAGTTGCCGGCGCCACCCCCTCAGATGCCAGCACACGTTGGGGCGGATCATCACCTAGCCCCACACATGAGCAGGGATGACGACTACCTCGCCAGCTCCTACCAGAGCAGCTCCTTTTTTGATTTTCCGGGATCAGGCTTGTCGTTTCGGGGCACCTCGAGTTTAGCCGAGCCGTCAGAGGCCGCCCCTGCTGTGGGCAAGTGGAGCGAATCGTCGAGTTTTGTAAACACGGAGTTTTCGCCGTCGCATCCGATGGAGGAAGAACGGGTGGAGGGTGGCTCGGGACAGGAGGAGGACCCGCCTCAGCTTGCCAACACGGTCCAAGTGAAGGGCTAACATGATTCTTGTATATGAATTTTCATATTTCACCATTATTCTTATTGCCTCTATTTTAACCCTCTCGCTTGTTTGGATGTTGCTTCTCTTTTAATGGACTCTTTCTCTCCACTTCTGCTATTTGTTTCACTTTTTTTATCTTATTATATATATCCTCTTCCGCTTATTTTCAAGGAGCAAGGTAATATATGCGTGTATATTTCCTTGTTTTTTCTTCTTTTATTATGTTTTCTTTCTTTCTTTTTTCTTTTTTTTCCTTCTTTCTTATATTATTCTAATTAATATATTGTTCCTCGTTCACTCGCCCTTTTATACAAATGCCTATACAGCCTGGGTGTTTCATTTCAAGATCAGGGTGGGTTATCAAGTCGCGGATTTTTCAGAGGTTGGGTCCGGCACTCTTTCCATGTCACCTTCAGTGTTCTCTGTGTTCATCGCTTTGATCCAGTCGATTTCTAATGAAAAGGGTCCCGGCTGGCCGATCAACGAAATGCCTATGGTTTTCACCCTCTCTCGGTACATCTCGATCTGCTGTTCTTGGACGATGCCCTGGTTGGTAAGGACGAAGTCTCGAAAGGGTATCTAGAAAAGTAAGAGAGCGTTAATTCTTGTGTAGGAAGATGACGACTACGAAATGAATACGAAAAAAAAAAGTCCAAGCAGAAGAAAAATGTCGAGCATGACGATTGCTAGCGGAGAGGACAACAAAAGCAAAATGTATATTCGAAGGGGAGACCATTACCATAACAGTTTCCCATTCTCCTGGCTTCTGCAAAAACAGCCGATGCTGGTACAAGTCTGTCTGTATCACACCATCGGTTTGTATGTTTACAAAATATTTACGCGTATCCCCGCGCACCTTCAATGCCAAATAGCGGAAAAGCGAAGTGTCCCAGCAAGGCGTGCCAAAGAGGGATGCCGGTTGCACCTGAAATGAATCGAGTTCGACACTCGGTTACTCTGGCTTATTGACCCAGAATAATTTCCAGTTACCTTGGATCGAATAGCTGCGTAGCCGCTCTGCTTGATGGCGAGGTTCGAAGGCAATTCGAGGGAGATGTTCCCGTGAAATTTCCCTTTTCCTTCCGGAGTGAGCTCCAAATTCGCCTCGGAGAATCCTAAACCACATAACCCAGATCAGATCACGGCCACTCATCCTTAGATTTCATGCACAGTGGCAAACCTCCAATGTCTTTGTCGCTCCCAACTACCCACCGCTTCAGATCCTCCTTACAATTGATTTGCAGCATGGGCATCTCCCGCGACCAAGGGGTGACGTCCATTTTTATAACTAAGTGCTCATATTAGAATACCCGCTTACGGATCATTGGGAAATAGGCGGTGTCTAACCTTTTGCGCTTTCATTTTTGAAAGCGTCTAGTGATCGCCGAAAAAACGACAGCATTTTATTATGAGATCTGATTTCACGGAATCTCGAGGTTGCCCGGAGAAAAAAAATTTGCAAATCTGTAGCCATATCCCATTGATATCTCTCGGGGGGGATAAATGCTTACGAATTTCGAATGATCGCGTAATAGCCACGGAGGCAATTCACGCCCCCGTTAATACGGGGTAGAGCATATATTCCAATGAATAACACCATATACACTTGTAGAATGACAACATATGTATACAAAAATCTTCTCATGAGGTAGAATAAAGAGGTGTAAATAGTTCGGGAAGCGCTCGCCTACATTCACTTGAATTTGTTCAGCTGCTTGGCGCAAGTCGTGACGACGCCATCGGACTCGATGTAGTCGACATGCTCGTGAGCATCGAGGGTCCCGAGGTGGTGGTCGGGCACGGTTGCAGAAAAGCCCTTGAGAACGGAATCGTAACGATGGCCGATCTCCCCACCTATTCAGCGAAAGGGCGGTTAAAATAGCAAATCAAAGGAAGCGGCATGGATATGCACCTTTGTCTTTGATGTCGTTAGCGGCCTTTTCGATGACGTCCGCGGGAGTGTCCTGCTTAAACACGACGATGTATTTTCCTTTATCTGGAGCCGGCTAGCAAGGTCAGCGCAGAGTGTACAAAAGAAGCGCAGGGAAAAACTTACCGGCCATGGCGTTGGAGGAGAATCGGCAAAATCTAGGGAGAATCTTGGGGGGAACAAGAGAGGAGAAGCTGGAGAGAGCTGAGGCCCAGGAGGAAGCGTAGGAGATATCCGGACGGCCATCCACAAGCCTGCTGACCGTTAGGGGAGATTTTCCAAGCCAAATCTGGGAATTCCGTTACGTCGCCTGCAAATTGAAAATCGTGTAGTCGGATTGGTGAGACAGGTTAGGTTATCGCAATAAGCGGGGTTCGAAAGAAGCGTCAAATTGTCTAATTGTGCAGCGCTTTCAGCTCGAGTTTCAGCCCGTTTATTTTTAGCCCATAACCCACACAGACTTTGATGGTTTCCCCGTTGCTTTTTTTATTTTTTTTTTCCTGCTCTCTCCTCACTTCCCGTGCGGACACCGCATTTCCCGCCAGCGCTCTAGCATTGATTGCCAATCTTCACAGCACCGACTGTTCCACGCCATCCGCCCAGCGTAATCATCCCCATTGACTAATCCCGCGGCCCCTGCATTTGATCATGTTATATTAAACTTTACAAATCCAATCCCCTTCTCTCGTCTCCCCCTGCCAGCGCTATCGCTTCTCTATTGCTCTTACTCTCATTTTCTCCTCCCCCCCATCTCCCCTTCCGTATCTAACTAACATCGCTCAGTCGTCTCCCCTGTCGCAATGCGGGTGCTTGTTCCTAAGCTGGATTTAGCGTTTCTTGGAAACGATACCTCGCCCACCTCTCCTATCAAGACCCACATATCCCCCTCGTCTCCCCTTGGCCGCCGTTCTTGCACCCTCGACTACCGCTCCTCCTCCTCGCCCGACATATCCTTCGCCAAGCTCCGCGCCCCCGTTTCTCCAAGCACAGGCCACCTTCCCCTATCCTCCTCCTCCTCAGATGAAATGAAGCGGCACAGCATGCCCGCCGCCTTCCCCCCTAATACCTCCTCCGGCATCAAAGGCAACATGACCCGGCACTCGCGATCCCCCTCAACCGGCTCCGCCAAGTCGAATAAATTCGTCGCCTCTCTCACGTCAGCTTTGCAAATATTCCATCACGATCCCTCGGCCCCGCGCAAGTCCAAGTTTCTGCGTAACAAAAACGGCGCCAAAGGCCCCCCCCCTGCCGCGTCCCCAGCGATGGCCACCCCCTCCACTGCAGCCATGGCCACTGAGGCCGAGCTACCCGCGGCCGAACCCTCGATTCCCATCGTCATTGCCCCGCTCTCTTCCTCTCCGCCCTCTATCTTCAGCCTAGACGAGCAAGTGCGTGCGGAACCCATGCTCCCCGCCGAGCTCGCTCAACTCCTGCATAGTGCTATGGAGTCTAAGCTCCGGGGTCCGCTCATCATCGACATGCGAGACCTCGTTCTGTACGATCAGG
This sequence comes from Calcarisporiella thermophila, assembly GCF_041956535.1. Lineage (NCBI taxonomy): Eukaryota > Fungi > Calcarisporiellomycota > Calcarisporiellomycetes > Calcarisporiellales > Calcarisporiellaceae > Calcarisporiella > Calcarisporiella thermophila. The sequence continues at coordinate 426,294 of NW_027192192.1, forward strand.
CCCACATCCGAACCGCCCTCAACGTCAACCTCCCCTCGCTCATGATCAAGCGCTTCCGTCGGGGCAAAGTGCACCACTTTTCGCTTGAAGGCTTTATCACCACGCCCGCAGGACGGGCCGCCTATCGGGCGCGTTCGCCCCAAGCGCAAGAGTCATCAAGAGGGATCTTGACGTCGGAGTCCACGATCATCGTGCTGGACGAGGTCATGAATGAGGCAGCCAGAGACTCGGTGGCTTGGACTTTGCTGGACGCCTTGGAGACTATGCTGAGCGAGGCGCCTGGGCGGTCCCGCCTCTGCTGGCTGCGGGGAGGCCACGAGGCTTTTTGCAGAGACCACAAGGACCTGTTGGCGTCGAGTGAGACGGACGAGCCCGGAGACGACCAAATGCTGCAGCCGAAGGTGGAGCTCAAGCGGCGGCACACCACCGGCTGCAAGGGAAAGGTCCACAACAGCATCTTCAACCTGGACACAAGCCGGAAACCGGCCTCGCTCTCCAACCTGCAAACCCGGGAGGTGCAGCCCGCCAAGCGTGCGGGCCTGCGGCGTATGGCCACCATTGACTTGGGCAAGCCTCCTCTCCGCATCTTCACGCTCGACCCGCTGGACACGAGCTGCCGGTGCGCGCGTGGTTCGAATAGCTCTGAGCTGTCGAGCGCAAGCAGCGGGCGGCGAGTATCGGCGGGCACCTCGTGCTCAGGCTCCTTCTTCTCCTCCTCCTTGGTCACCACCCCCTCCACTTCGCCAGACTCCTGCTGCTTCTCGCCCATGTCCCCGGCCTCGCCCTGCTCCATTTGCCATCGCCCCGTCACCTCCCACAGCCACGCCGAAGGAGAGGAGCCCTCGCGGCCCCTCACCTCGACGCCTGTGATGGATGTGTCGGAGATACTGCCCGGCTTCCTTTTCCTCGGCCCCGAGCTCACCAGCCCTCAGCAGCTGGAGCGGCTGAGCGAATTAGGGGTGCGTCGCATCTTGAACATGGCGGAGGAATGCAACGACGCCGTCTTGGGGTTGGAGAAATTCACGTACCGAAAGGTCAGCGCTCAAGATCATGTGGAAATGCGAGGGGTCGAGCAATGCCTCGAGGAGGCGGTGAACTTCATAGGTATAAATAGTTGGTTTTGCAGCATGGGGTTAAGAATAGCTCCTCTAATCTTGTGACATCCGCTCCTCTCCTCCTTAGATGATGCTCGGCGAGCAAATGAGCCTATATACGTGCACTGCTTTGCCGGTCGCTCCCGTAGTGTCACGGCGGTGCTTGCGTTTCTGATTCGTCGCCACCGATGGACATTACGTCAAGCGTATGACCATGTCCTTGAGAGGCGGCCTGGAATATGCCCGAACATTGGATTTGTTGCAGAACTAATGCGGATCGAGGAGGGAGAGTTGGGACAAGTCAGTCAATTGGGTACACCTTCTTTGCCTTACGACTCCTTCGAGATGGAAGGGGTCGGGATGGAGTGAAGGATTATTTTTTCATTCAAAAAAAAAAAAAATAGCGAATAAGTCGAAGGGATAAAAATGTTCTTTATTTAACTTTGTGTGAATTGCTTTTTCTTCCCGATTGTTTTATTAAACCGATTTTCCCTCTTGTGGTTTTATTTATTATTTCTTGTTCCTATTTTTTTTTTTCATTCCGTTTGACTGTATCATAATTTTTTTTTTTCCTCTCCCTCTTTTCCTTTTCTTTGGCTAATTTTTAATGATATTGTTTCAGAATTTCTTTACAAAAGCAATAAGCAGACCATGTTTAATGAAGCGAACTCATCAGAGCTGTCCGCATTACTCGTGCTATTTTCGTGCACGCACCTATACACTGTTCCACAGCTTGCTCAGTGCGCTCTAAGGTCACCTGGCCCTCTTGCCATACGTGGGTCAGTTCCCGTAATGTTGGCATGTATGCTACGACCAGCGAGCCGGTGACGTGGGATTCTTCTTGGAGGGAACAGTCCATGTAAATGGTGTCGTTGATGAAACACTGTTAATGTAGGATCGAGATAGGTAAGTATTTTTTTTAGAAGAGTACACAGGCTAAGTAAGCTTGTGAAGGGCACATACTGCTGAACATGCTGCGACCATATCTACCATCTCCACTCCAGCATCGGCCAGCGCAACCGAAGCGGCTGTGATGCACCCGGCAAGGCAGGATGCTGTGCCGTCATTTTGAAGGATGTGAATAAATATATCCACGGTGGATTTTGGAAAGAGTTCGAGGCGGACGGCGGGAGAGAGAGCTTGTGTTAAAAACGCGGAGAGTTCCTTTTCTTGAGCATCCTTAAAATAGGTGGGAAAAGGTTAGGTCAACGGAGGGGAAAACTGAATGGCACAATGAAAAATTATGGAGGCGCATGGCACGGAAGGAGGAATACCTGTTGATGTCCTCGTCGTTTCGGACATGAGAATGTAGAAAACTTCACTTCACAGTTTAACTTTCCTTTGCCACTAAAGGACGGCCGTTTGCTTTGCCGGGGACCATATCTAGATGGAAGGGGGGGGGGGGGAGCGGGATAATGCAGAAATAAGCATACCATAGGGTAGTCAATAAGCAAATCTCGAGAATTACACTCCACATGCGATTTTTGTTTGATTCATCTCGATATATGCTGAGCCATTGGCTTGGTTGATAAGTCCAGTTTTTAAAACTAGTATTGAATAAGAGTGGATTAAGTCAGGATCGATTCTTAACGCTGCACACAGAACTAGACGTTACAGATCGGCCGAATATCCTCGGGTCTTCTATCACGTCTCTGCACCTCTGTCATATCACTGTCTTCTCTTTCAATAATAGGGGCTACACTGAGCTCCGGACCAAACACTCTTCTTCTGTCCATTTCTGAATCTTTCTATGTGGATAATAATCTAGCTATAATCGCGATCGGTGAACTTCAGGTGGAAACACCAGGCTGTTTACTTTCGAATGAAATTAACAGTCACATCCTTCATACTTGCATTTTTTGGGTCCTAGAAACGCTTTCTTCGGGATTCATCTCAACAGACACCTACCACCCATGACAGAAGCACAACAGCGTGACTCTCCAAATACAATGCCAGGGACACCTGGTGATCTTCTGGTAGCCGCAGCTGCACCAGTGGACGAGGATCTACCTATTATCCGAGAGGATCAATATGTATTCATTCAAATGCCTAGTGGAAATGTAAAGGTGGTTAGCTTGCGCAAAAATACGTATGTACTCTGTTGAGCCGATGGCATTCACTCAAAACAAGGCAGACAACCAACTAATGAAAGGGAAACACAACTATTAGAACTGTTGGGCTAGGGAAATTTGGGAGTTTCCAAGTGAATGATGTGCTCGGGAAACCCTTTGGGCACACCTACGAGATATATGGCAAGGATAAGGTGAGAATTGTGAAGCGAAGCGAACTGCAAGAAGTAGGTAAGTTGCTGTCCCTGGAGCCTTCCTTCCTGGAATGGGATGTTTAACAGGTACTCTTTGGCCAGAGGAAACGGGGGCCAACAACCGAGATATCACCGACGATGGCACTGCTCAAAAGCTGACGCGAGAAGAAATAGAAGCATTAAAGCAAGAGGGACTCATGGGCGAGCTGGAGGGCCAGGAAATTATTAAACGGATGGTGGAAGGGAATACCTCGTTCGAGAAGCGCACCGAGTTTTCAAAGGCCAAATACATCATGCGCAAAGAGAAAAAGTATATGAAGACATTCACACCAGTGAAGCCTACTCTCTATTCTGTGTGCGACTACTTCTTCAAGAAAAACCCTGGGAAAATCAGGTGAGCGAACTGCGACGGGGCTATCTAAAGCCGAGCGAAAATTAACTACTTTTACTCTGCAGAGATATTCGCATAGACACCCTAGCACAGCTTTTAAGTTTCGCCAACGTGCATGCACATTCCAAACTGCTAGTCGTTGACGACACACAGGGAATGGTATTGGCTGGAGTTGCTGAGCGGATGGGAGGTAAGTGTGCACATAGTTCATGGTCCCCTACTTAGCTGTAATGCTAATAGAGCGGATTGATTTCTAACCATGACTTAGGATATGGATCCATTCTTGCCATCCACGATGGCGAATTCCCAAATTACGACGTGCTACGCTACATGAACTTTTCACAGTCCGTGCTGGATACAATTAAAATGCTCTCCTGGGCAAAAGTGAGAAAAGATGATGACGAAAGTAAGCTTTATAATGCGATTTAAATTGTACAAGCAAAAACCATCATGCATGACTTCATTTTTATTGTCTATCTCGCAACTAGAACCATTCGAATACAAGGATGAATCCACATTAGATAACCGAGAACTCTCTGGGTATAAACGTCGAAAACTCGCTTATGAGAAGTTACAAACCGCACGCGAGCTTCTGTGGTCGGGAGAATTCGACGGGTGAGTGTCCAGTAGGGGGAAAAAAAACATGGGGTGCCAATTAGCAACCTAATGTGCCGTTTCTTTTTTTCAGGTTAGTAATCGCCAGCCAGTTCACTCCCGAATCCATTCTCGCCGAGCTGCTTCCGTTCGTTTCCGGCTCACGCCCGATAGTGGTCTATAGCCCTTATAAGGAGACGCTGCTTGACGCGGTGGTATGGATGCGCAAATCACCAAGTTGCTTAAATCCCCAGATCACTGAGAGCTGGCTGCGGCCATACCAAGTCTTGCCTGGTCGTACCCACCCCGCCATGATGACAAGTGGGCATGGCGGCTATCTGCTAACGGCCACAAGAGTAATTGACTGTGCAGGGGAGCCGGCATTCGTGGGCAAGCGGAAGCAAGAGGAGATGCAGCAGAAGAAACAGAATGAGTCTGAAGAGGAAGCGATGAAGGTGGATTCGGCGGAGGATGACGAAAGGCGGAGCGAAGCCGACGGGTCGACTGACCTTGACAATGGGGCTTCAAAACGAAAGAAGGTGGACGAATGATACGCTTGTAATCTGCTTTATAATAATGCACTCTAGACTTTTTTTTCATGTCCTTATTGTTGATAAAGAATTCCACTCTCGAAATTTTAATTTAAACACAGGAAGCCGTTACATAAATTCTTGCTCTGATGGATCTGGGTCCGTAAGGAGTGCACGCAAGAATTAGCTTTACTTATCTCCAGATAGGCCAAGGGGAGGCTAATAAGCCCGGTCCATATGGACCAAGTATGTGGGCATCGCACTTATTTGGCTGACATGGATTTGATGCAGGTATCTTTGTGCGGATACAGAATTTAAAAAGAAGAGCTCCAGCCGATTTCCATGAATAGCGGTGGAAAACAGTTGCTATTAGGACGCCAGAAATATAAGAGGCTTCGACGCTTTTAACATAAAGTGATAAAGGATAAAAGTTTAGAGCAAACTCACTGCTGAAGAGAGGAATAAAATAAAACATCACAATCCCGCCAATGCAAATAAGAGGGGCCTGTGGTCGAAAGAAATATAGATATTCTAATAAATCAGCGTGATAATGAAATTGGCATGAAAAAAAAAAAATAGAGTGAATATATAAACATATACATATGAAATAAAATTGGAAGTGGCTATCCTTTCTGATATGAAGCGGATTTGCGTTTTCGGGCATGAATCTGCGCTAGTGATTCCACTGTGCTCACCAGGAAATACGCGAACATCAAGAGGACAAAACCGTTCCATATTCGCGCAACAAGCCCTGCTTTGGTGAAACTTGCCTCCCCTCCCTCCCTAATACCGCGGGAGAATGCGGTGGCCTGGCTACGTACTAGGCCCTCCACGAGGTCATGAAGCCATGGCCACACACTTCGGAGCCATATGAGCACTGCAGCAAGAGTGTCTGCCGAAGAAATAACAACGATGGCAAGGCCTTGGATGGTGGCTTTGATGAAAGCCTTGCCAAGTAGCGTAGCGCCAAAGAAAGTCCAAAATGGGACTTGGAAATGGCCACAAGTAATGCCTGCCAAATCGAAAGCGGGGTTCGGTATCTATCCGATGGAAGGCAATGCGGAGACCGGTGAGTATCACTCGAATTTTCTCAACAGCTTCATACGAATTCCGAAAGGCGGTATTTACCGATGCGAACAAGAGAATCCCAAAGAATCCTAGCCGGTCCAGTACCCATCGAACACAAAGCATCACGCGATCCTGTAGCGTGAGGGTCTCCGGAGCTTTCTTATACACAGCCTCCAGCTGCTCTAATGATTCGTGTTGATTACCCGAAAGGGATGAAGCTTTTGCGACAAAATAGGGTGGTAGCTCCCCAATGGCCGTCCCGACGCCCCAAAAGAATACCTCAAGTTGCACGCGCTGATACACTTGTAGGAGGGTGAAGTCTGAAGGTGAATAGGTTGCGCAGCGAAACTTGGAGTCACCGCGGGTGGCGAAGTTGAGATGGCCGCATTGGTAGGCGAAGAAAGTGACCTCTGCAATGTGTGGGGCTAGGAAGAGCACAAAAGTATGGAGTCCAGAGCCAAGTCCGATTGAAGAAGCGATCCCTAGAAAAGTCCACCAGCTGTACCATTCCAAATTATTCCTAACCACCTCAAGTATCTGATCAGAGGAAGGATAGAAAGTTAGGATCGCGAAAAATGATCTTGGAATTAGGCTGTATACTTTATTGTGTGGCCCGGCTACCCTTGATGCACTGACCAGAGCGATCACTAGCAGAACGGCCACTGCGGCGGATATTCTGCGGCGAGACACTAGCCTACTTGTTGAGTACAGTGCCTTTCTTAATTCTTCACTTGTGTATGCGAGGAAATGAGCAAGCGTAGTAAACGGCTGTCTATAGATAGAGAGAGTTCGTTCTGGAGGTTCGAGAATACGGCGACGTTTTTTAAAAACGTTTGTTAGCGCTACAGTTTTCATGTTAAAAAATACAAAAAGGTTTAGATTGGAGATTGGGAAGCAATCGGGTCGGCGAGAAGATAGTACCTTTCCGTTTCCTTGACCTAATGTGAATTTGCGACGGTTCCCCGTTTGGTTTCCGCTTTACCAAGGCCATCACAGCAAGGTATAAATAATGAATGAAAAGGGAACGGTATTACTGATGAAAAATGAGCTATTGATAGAATGATCAAAAAGAGTTCACGTGTGGAGATGAATGGGGAGATGCGCTTAACATTAAAACCGAATTAATGATGTGACTTGTGAGTGGAATCGGAATCTCAGGAACCAATATTTTGGCGGCATTTCGCACAAATGATATTGGCGTCTTGTGATTAGAGTCAAGAGGCTCCCTCGTCTCTCCTCACCATATCGCCCAAGACCATTTGTCATAGGGCATTTAACCGGTTCCAGGGGGAAAATAAACCGCCTCTTTGAAATGTTCTACGCATACTCTCAATTAATTGATTATGGTCTGCTCTACATGGCGTGCATACTTTCAACATTCCTCGAAGGATCAACGAATAAAATAGGATTGATCTTGAATATTTTGGAGTTTCCGCCAGATACCAGGCGCATATGGTCATGCATCTATTAACTTAACTTGAATAGTCTCACGCTCATCACATTTGATAGTGGGCCGTTATTTCTATGGGCTCACGCACCAAACCCAGAGAAATGCCCCGTTACAGCTTCTTTGGAGCACCATCATTTGATGCCCGCACTAGCTTGATGGCGTGCCCTGGCAGCAGCTTGTCAAATATGCTTTCGCTTTCTGTGCTTGCAATACGAGCTTAATCGGTGCTTGCATGAGGAAGCTTACTTATGAATATGGATTGCCATCTTAAATGAGACTATATGAATAGATCCATCTAGAGAGGTTAAACATTTAATAGCCTCAACCTTGTTCCGACGAAGGGAAATACGGGAGTAAATCAAAAAGCATGTTTAAACACGGGGGCTATATAGTTAATGTTGATACTTAAAATGGTCCAATTCAATATTGCTTCAGTATTCGGCCTCGTTAACTCGGATCACCTAAGCTTTGCGCATTTTTGCCACCCTTCTTAAATAGCTGCGCCCCCTTGGGTTGGAATATTCGTTGAGCATTATTGAATAGAAAACATTAGTCAAGGGATGCCAGAGCTACAAGATCGTCTCCGCAACCGAAAACGGTACATCGAGCTTAGTGACGAGATACCCGATCGTCCCGATCCGGGGTTTACAGACGCACAATTTGAAATACCAGAGCAGCCAAGTATGCTTACTTTTTACGCTAATAATAATGCAACAATGGCTTAATATTGCCCCATACATTAAGTTCCGTGGAAGTCGATATACCTTGCGGTTTTTCTTTTTATGATTGGAAGTTTAGGAGTGACGCTGGGTGCTCTAATATATGTTGGAATAATTGCACAGGTATGGAAATTGGGCTCTTCTGCACCTGATCTGATACCCTAATTGATAATTTCCTCTCTTAAAATGCACAACCTAGTCTGCACAAGACTCAGGCTTGCCTCTTCTCATCTTGGGCTCATTGTGTTTCATTCCGGGTTTGTTATTAGTTGCATTATAGAATTCTTTCCTTTAACTTTGCAAGCTAATTCGTATATGCGTTGATATATCTTAGGATCCTATTACACCTATATTGCGTACTATGCATATAAAGGATACGAGGGATATGATTTTTCACAGATTCCTGACTGGGACGATTAGATATTTATAATATATAGCATTTTCTACCGCCTCTGCGCGAAGGATTTTCTTCTAAAACTACCCTTGTTATATAGTATAAATTGAACTACAACTGAGAAGGCCACAGTTGCTTGCATTTCTCGATTTCTAAAGGCTATTAATTGCCTTCCTCCCTCTCTGCTTGTATCCCCTTTCTCTCTCCCCCTCTCTCGCATTTGCTCGCAGATATCTACTATTCCGTGGCGCTGACATCATATATATAGATCCTTCTAATGCTGATTTCAGCTGATCTGAATCACCCATAAATATTTAAACAAATCTCGCCTTTGTCTCTTCTTTTCTCTACTCAACAACAAAACCATGCCTTTGTTCTAATAGCCAACTTGATTAATTATACAATAAATTGTTTTTCTTTTGTATCTTCGCTCTTGTGTGTGTTGAAGAGAAAGAAAGGCTCTTTCTTGCTAATTTCTCACTTTTCTCTCATTTTCCTTTTCTGATATCATCCTCCTCTCCATTCCCTTTCAGAGATTATGAGTACGGCGAACGTCCGCCAGGTTAGCTGATCCCATTATTTTTTATAATTATCTCATCATCGTCAAGCATTCTCCTGATTTTATCAGTTTACTAATGGCAATGCTGATCATTTGTTTATTAATCTACTGAAATTAGACACGTTCCCGCACTGCGCTATTGAGGAAGGTAGCCGAGAATGATGAGAATCGGAGCATCTCTGCGCGTGATGCGCATCCAGTTCAGAAGCCAGCGGAGAAGAGGCGAACTATGGCAGAAAATGTGAGAGGGCAAAATGTAAACCACCTTTTTTGCGTAAGTCAGGTTCGATTCCTCACGCTTCAACTATTATGTAGAATGTTAATGGTAAAGAGAAACCTGGAGCGGCTGAGTCACGGATTCCCCTCCGATCCCGACGCACTGCAAATGGAACGGCACCAACATCAACAGCCATAAGGCCTGTTCGCCAGACCACTAAAAAGGCGGCGGCGACAAAGGTGGATGCCGCTGTGCCCGCGGTCTCACGCGGAAGATCGTCTACGGCAATGGCGCCTGTAGCAACTGCCTCTATGTACGAGGAGGCTCAGGTAGTTGCTAGCACTGGCGCTGCTGTTAGGGTAGGCGCAAAGCGTTCCATTCATGCTGTGATTCAAGACTCAGGAGGAGTGGACGCTACGAAGCAACCCGCTGACGATGCCACCCTTCAGGCTGCTCGGGAGCATGAACAGGCTGAAGAATTGAACCGCCGTATTAAGCGCCAGAAGTCGCAAGATTGGGATGATTTGGACGCGGATGATGCGGATGACCCATTCATGGTGTCTGAGTACGTGGTGGATATATTCGAATACCTGCGCAAGCTGGAGGTGGGTCCATATCCCTTGGGCGCCAACAGCCTACACATCCCCTAACCCATGTCCGATAATTTTATTCACATAGCTCGAAACCATGCCGGACCCCAATTATATGGACCGTCAAAAGGAATTAGCGTGGAAAATGCGCGGCATCCTCGTCGACTGGTTAATCGAAGTGCACGCCAAATTCAAACTTCTGCCAGAGACCCTTTTTCTCACGGTCAATATCATCGACCGATTTCTCTCGCGCAAAGAAGTCTCGCTCGTTAAGCTTCAGCTCGTCGGCATCACCGCTATGTTCATCGCAGCCAAATATGAGGAGATTGTGGCGCCCTCCATTCAGAATTTCCTCTACATGGTGGATAGCTCGTACTCGGATGAAGAGATCCTCAAGGCGGAGCGATATGTGCTTCAGGTGCTTGGATTTAGACTCTGCTACCCGAATCCGATGAATTTTTTGCGTCGCGTCTCCAAGGCGGACAACTACGACATACAAACAAGAACGGTGGCCAAGTATCTCCTGGAGATCCCGCTGCTCGATCACCAATTCCTCAAATACCCACCCTCCATTCTCGCTGCTGCCGCTATGCTCCTCTCCCGAAAAATGCTGAATCGTAGTGAGTGGGTAAGTTGAGTTGTGAGGAGAGTGCATAGGTACCGTAGTGCCGGATTCATATCTCACTTGCTTCATTAGGATGCCAATCTGGTGCATTATTCTTGTGGATATACGGAGGAGGACTTGAAAGAGGTGGTAGACCTTATGTTGGATTATCTGTCGAAACCGCCTCGACATACATCGTTTTTTAAAAAATATGCAAGCAAAAAGGTAATTCTTTTTTTTTTGATTTCGGAAGGGTACATGCTAACGCGACGTTCTGATCTGGGTCGACCGTATAGTTTATGAGGGCAAGCCCGTTTGTGCAGAAATGGGTCGAAGAGAACCATACGCCGAAATAATCCCGTCCCATCCTTCCTTTCTCCTCGCCTTCTTCTTTTATATATCCCGTTTGACTTCTTTCATTCCTTTGTAAATATAAAAAAAAATCCCTTACAAAAAATGATGCTCTCGGATTCTTATTGTTATTTTTTTTCTCCTTAAGAAAAATAAAAGTTCCTCGTGTTTGTTTGTTTTTATTGATTTATTTTATGATTTATTCATTTCTATTTTATCGTTGTTTGTGTTTAGTTATTCCTCATCTTTAGATTCATTTTATTCTCTTCATCCACTCAATGAAACGTTTAACCATTATCTTTCTCTTGTTTGCCTTCCATGCGAAAAAAGAGAAGAGGTGTAGAGGACTCCAGGCCAAATGATCACAATTAATAATATTTAAATTTTGGTGGTATTAGTACAAAGCGACGCAGAAAATAAAATGCAAGGAAAAAGAAAAAATAAACATCTAAAAAAAATTCCCTCTCGACATTTGCGGCCCTCTCCCATATAATAACCAACCTCCCAATCTCCCTATTTTTGCACTATTGGCGGTCAATCACCCCTAGATAATCTTCCTTGATGGTTCCTATTGCAAACTGAAGAGAGGATGTATGCTGGTTAGTATCATTACAGAGGCCCTATATCATTCCCATCTCAATTAATTACAATTTCTGTGGCATCCACACGAGTTCCTACGATTTTGATACGCACATGTACATCCTTTTTGATTTCCTGGAGGATAAAAAGTACACATCCAGGTAAGTTTCAAACAGAGGTATGAAATAGGGAGAGGGAAAATGGGCTTAGTAACATAGGATAGATTACCTGGTCTTCAGAGGCATAACAAGGGGGGTTGCTATGCGGGTCAAACTTCATGTCCTGGGGTATAAGCTAAGGAAGAGAGAAAAAAGATCAATGGAGATCGATGGGCATTTTGTGGGAAAATAACCCAAAGAAAGAAAACCTACATGACTGGAAACAAAGACTTGTAGCGGTCCTACCTCGGCGAAAAATCCCATCTAAAAAGTTTGAAAGTTGTAGCAGCCAGGATCATCCAAATGGCAGCATCTAGATCTGCTCTACCTTATTGACCGTGGTCACGATTCCGTCCACAACTTCTCCTTTGAAGGGCTTGAATACGATCGCCCGATATGTTACTCGGAACTCGGCTAACCCGCTTCCATGCAGCACTTTTCCTCGAGACATCTCAATGACATTGATGACGCTAATAATGTAACCAAATCGGCCGGAACAAGTGCCTTCCACATTGGCGTGCAGCTCCTTGTTGATAAAGGCAGCCATATCAGGACCAAAGTAGGAGGGATGAAGCTGGATTGTGTGGAAGAGGGTTTTAACGAAGAACATTATGGAGTTGGTGAGAGAGGGAGATCGCGATCAAAGAACTTTTTCTCTCTCGGCCCAAGTGTCCGATTGATTGTGTTGTGGCTTAGCATTTTACAATGGGACTCTACTTTTATTTGCGAAAGAAAAAGAAATCACCATAGACGAATAACCAGACCACTTTTGGTTAACCAGACGGGATTTTTCACGAATAATTCAGTTTATATTTTTCTGTGCAAACGCAAGCGACGCACATGCATTTGAGAATCTTCAGTGCACATTAACTTTGTTATTAGGCGATAGCAGAGGCACAAAATCGAGCTTTAGAGGAGGTGTTGCGCCCACCTCGAAGGTGGGTGAAAACACACAAATCTCTCCAGCTATCACTGCGGTATATTCTTGCAAGCTGGGCAATTAGCAGGAGCATATCTCCTAACAACACAGTGTTTTCGGTCTCCCTATCTCCAGTATATCACCGACTCGGGCACTATGCTTTATGCAACTTCCAAATCTTCGATTGAGAATGCTGGCTTTCTGGGCTGCGCTAAGAGTTACGAGAAGACATTATTCGCCAGAAGTGGCTGAACGCAGTATTTTTCTGAAGGAATGCCGGGCACCTTCTCGACGGGATACCCGAGAGAGGCCCGAGAGAAGGAGGCTATCTGTCGAGGGGGAAGTGGAGGTAGCAAACAAGTTCAGGGGGTTAGAGAGAGGAAGAGTGGCGAAGCAGCAGTGGGCCCCGTTACACGCTCCTGAAGGAAGCTTTCAAAATCATACGACGGCGCTATTCATAGAAAAGGCCCAGAAGGCATTTCCTTAACGGGATCGGGCAAGATAAAATTAAAATTAAAGCTCTCAAAGACAAGCTACGGCCTTTCAAGCATCACGCTATCCTCGGCCCTAGAGTATGGTCCTTCCCCCGCCCGCGCTTCGGCTGGGAACGGGAGGGCGGCCCAGCATCCCTGAGTCAGCCGTCATTAGCGTGCAGAAATTGCTTTGAAACTACGTTTGGATTCCAGCTACTAGTCTAATCCCGCCTCTAAGCCTCCCATGGAACCTCGACCAATGGCGGGCCTAACCTAAGGTTATATTTAGAACCGTTGGAGGCGGCCCTAGATGACTAGGTTGCAAATATAAATTTTAGCACCCATTTCTGCCATTGTCCTTCTGTGCATCCTACATCGATTCTTTCTGAGATTTATTGTTGCTTTCTTTTGGCTGCTCCGGACTCGCATACATCTCTTAATACGAGTGGAAGTCGTGCGCATCGGATGCTACTCTGCTTTTTCACATCCCCATCATCCACCCATTAGACAAACTACTTGATGAGATTCATCTGCGCATTTTGCATCGCCCTTGCGGCATCTGCCCTAGCTTCGCCAACCGTTGACGATCTTGTTCGTCGAAATAACATACAAAGGCGCCCGGAGACCTACATCGAGGAGGACAGCAGTACCAATGCAAACTTCATCGAACGCGATCCGAAGATTGCTGGCAAATTTGAGATTACCGGAAGTTCAGGCGTCGCTGCCATGCATGTGGTGCTAGCCAACGAGAACAAAGTCCTTTTCCTTGACAAGGGTAGACACTCATGCCAGCCGAATGAACTAATTGCTCTAGACTAACGCACTCTAATTCTAAATTCTAGCTGAAAGAAATGAAGCCATGTTTGATGATGGGACCTTCGCCTGGTCGTCTGAGTACGATTTCCGCACCCATCAATATCGCGCATTGCGCCTGATGACCAATACTTTTTGCTCAGGCGGCTCTTTCCTCGGCAATGGCACCTTCATCTCAACAGGAGGAGCTGAAAGTCGCAGCGTGTGGAAGGCAGGGAACGGGTTCCAGTCGATTCGGCAGTTCGAGCCTTGTCTCGATCAATCCTGTAAATGGGTCGAATTCAAAACCGGAAAAATGACGGGAAACCGCTGGTACCCCACGGTCACCCAGCTGCCAGAGGGTAATCTGTTGATCATGGGCGGAAGCACGAAAGGGACTGCGGTCAATCGCGCTGAGGTCAACAATCCTACCTACGAGTTCTGGCCATCCCAGGGCGACGAAGTATATTTCGACTTCCTTGTAGAGACGCTGCCCCACAACCTTTATCCAAATGTGCACCTCCTTCCCAACGGCCTGCTGTGGGTGTTTGCAAACACCAAGTCCATCCTGTTCGACTACAAGCGCAACGAGGTCGTCAAGCGCCTGCCCAACATTCCCGGATCCCCGCGTTCATACCCCCTCACTGGCTCATCCGTCCTCTTCCCCCTAGATCCCGCCAACAACTACGAGCCGGAGATTATGCTGTGCGGAGGAACCCCCGTGGTCAAGACCTACTCCGAGGCGGAGGATACGTGCGGCAGAATTAAGCCGCTTGCGGAGAAACCCCAGTGGGAGATGGAGAAGTTCCCGTTTCCACGGGTCATGCCCGACTCGATGGTGATGGCGGACGGGCGCATTATCTGGATGAATGGCTGCTTCAAGGGGTATGCGGGTTGGGAGCGCGGCTCGGATGCCGTCTACACCTCACTCATTTACGACCCCAAGGCGCCCAAGGGTCAGGGCTGGACCATCGGCGCTGATTCCACTGTCGCCCGTATGTATCATTCGGTCGCCATCTTGGTTCCAACTGGCCAAATTCTTGTGGCTGGCTCCAACATGCACCGCGAGCAGCAAATGACCGGCAAGTACCCAACCGAATACCGAGTCGAGATGTACAACCCGCCGTACCTGTTCACGGACCAGCCTCGGCCTGAGATCCTCAAGGCGCCGAAAGAAGTGACTCTCGGCGAGGAATACACACTACTGATCGACTTGAAGGGCGTCAATGTCGGAGAGATCAAGGCTGCCCTTGTTAATTCTGGCTTTGTGACCCACTCTACCCACATGTCGGCACGACATGTATGGTTGATCAGCAAGCTCGATGAAGAGGGCGGCCAGTTGACCATTCGGATGCCACCTAATGCCAACCTATTCCCACCCGGCCCCGGATGGATCTATGTATTGCATAACGGAGTCCCCGCAGAGGCGAAGCATGTGATGGTCCGTGTGTAGAAGAGAGAGAGAAAAAAATACATCTATACACATATAAGAGTATACTCTAGATATCTTGTTTTTTCCTTATTTTCCCTAATTGATTTTAATTCTCAATGCTCCTCATTTTTCTTTTATATAAATGTTATCATATCTATGCTATATATATTTTTTGGGAGTGGAAGGGTATCTTTGCCGACTCCCGGTTGTATTTAACCTGTCTTGTTTTCCAGCTGGGAAGATGATGTCGACTCTCCTTGCTTACCCACGTTCCCTCCCTTTTATCTTATTTGGCTTCGGACTCTTCCCTTTTCTACATAGTTCCCTCCTTACTCTCTCTTTCGTTTTTCCCCTCCGGGATTAAAATGCATATATAATGTTAACCTTAATAAAAACCAAAATGATCAAAGAACACCTCATCCCACATCCTCCTTGAAAGAAAATAGCCAGAGTTGAGATTGCTAAGCTTGCAGGGCTTTGCCAATGGATGCCGGCCATACCAAAGTGTCCTACCAATGTGACCTTTTTGATCTCGCTACTCTGATGTTCTAAATATATTTGCTAGTTACGACTTGGGAAGTATTAATCCTTTCAGTCGAAAGATATTGTAATGACAGATTTACACAAGAAAGACTCTATGACTACTGCACCAGTAAATAAAGGGAATGGAATAGTTATAGAGATACTTGTGGACGCTCTAGCATCCATTAACCTTAGCGACACCCATGTGCTCGATCCAATATGTTTTCGAATAGATTACTCTGATAATTTCAAATGGGATGAGCTCAAGTCAAAGACGAAAGAGGGAGAATTCGAATGTTATCTGGACTACAAGGAGGGCGAAATCTTTGAAAATGTATCTATGAATGTGTTGGCCGATGCCCTCGAGACCACCCAATATCCGTACAATTTTTTTGTTATTTCGGATTTTAGAACGATGCAAGATGAAACATTTGTTGTGGTTGATTTAGAGTCAAGAGAATACTTTCGTGTTCATGTTTTACACTTGTGGGACCCAGCTTGCAATTTAGCTATCAGCAATATGGATTTTGAAGAGTATGCTGACAGACTCGATAATAATGGAGTCTACATATACTGACATTCTCTTCACTCTATCGGGGTCGTTCGTCCAAGTTTGTGGGAGCGTTGTCACATCGGCAATGACAACTGATTTTGAAGACTTGCTCGAGACTATTTTTACGTTTCCACTATGAATTCGCGTGTAAGATCATATTCATAGAATGTGAAAAATAAACAATAGAACACTCATGTATATAAAATGGTTTTTACTGAATGCTGATTTATACTCGCTATCCTTATACTTCATAAATGATCGTGTCTCCTCTCCTCCCCTTTTCTATGGACTTTTTCAATCAGAAGTGTTGCTTTGAGAGAGTTCATCAGCTGTAGAGGAAATTACACTGTAGAAAAACAAAGAATACTTTTATTGCCACCATATACTCCCTTATTGAGCTCAACCACACCTGTAAAAGTGATGCTTGGCGCAGTAATTATTGGATTTATTCCATGTGAAAACGGTTAATTAATCATTTATGGTTTGTTAAGAACAAGCTATGGTACTAAAAGCTGATAATTTACCCTTGAAACATCAATGACCACAGCTACAAAAGATCACTCGAGTTCAGATCAACCTGATCTTCTCACCACCCTTCCTACGCCTGTCTCTCGCATGCTATTGCATTCGCGTCCGTTGGTGCGAGCTTTGCTTTACGTGTACCAAATCTTGGCATGGACGACGAATCCCAGCGAAAGTATGCTTTTGGTCCTTACTTGGTGGTGCGTGTGTTTGTGGGGAAAGTGGCTTTTAGTTTTTGGGATTCCAATGGTGTGGGTTGGCGCTATTGTGCTGAAGTGGTTGCGAGGCGAAAGCGATGAACTACGTGGTGAGTATTCCTTATTATGAACTTTCGCTTCTTTTTTATAGGGTGCATTACTAAATACATATTTACTTTTACATATCAATTCCAGAAAGTCATCCCCCTGCTCTGACGCATCAATCTTTGCAACAATCCATTGATGATATAGAGTTGCTCAACAAGCGAATAAAAAATGTTCATAGTGTCTTCCGCAAGTATTATCTTGCGTGCACGCGCTTTGAAAGCTTCGTGATGGTTGTCGCTCTCGTTCCTCTGTGGTGGATTGCAACGTGGCTTATCCCCATGAACATTGTACTACTAATACTTGGCACCATTGCACTGACATGGTATAGCCCGTGGATGATGTTTCTTCGATGGGTGGGTGAGCCCCCATTACGCTTTGTGATATCGAAGTTGGTATCCCGAACAAGGCTCTTTGGACGTCGAAGAGGTGCAGAGGAAATGGCTGCCCTGGCCGTGGCAGAAAAAGAAAAAGAGAAGGAGAAACAACAAGCCGGCGGAGACAGCGATAAGGAGGAGCAGGAGCTCGTGTTCCAATTTACTCTTTTTGAGAACCAGCGGTGGTGGGTTGGAGTTGGGTGGACATCGATGCTTCTCCCGACCGAGCGGCCGTCTTGGTCCGACGAATACGACGAGGCAACCAACCCCAAAGAACAATTCCAGCTCCCGCCCCCTACAACCAGCCTGACCGCCTCTCCCACTCAGCCCGAATTCATGATACAAACCCGCACTGAATGGCAATGGGTGGACCCCGAGTGGCGAGTGAGCATACCTGAGCCCCACGAGAAGAAAACCGAGAAGAAGCGGGTACGGAAGGAAGATTTGGCCGATGCAGACGGCTGGGAATACGCAGATAACTATTGGAGAGGATTCAAGGGGAGATCAACGGTACGATCGTATACGCGCCGACGGCGGTGGGTACGATCAGCACGATTAGTTGAAGTGGTGGAAAAAGTGCCCAAACCTCGTGTTTCATGAGGATTCTCGCGCGGGCTTATCCTGCTTCTATTGTTGTGTTTGTAACATTATCCAGCTATTTTATGATTTTTTTTCCAATATCTGCTTTGTTTTTTATTTTTTATTTTTTATTTTTATATTGTTCTTCTCTTTATAAAAGTAAAGGTAAAAACACAAGAAGAAATAGGGTATTTATCGGATATACTGTAAATATATGAAGTGGTGCATAATAATGATTAGACCGAATGCTCGTAGAGCTTGAGGGTTCGCTCTATCGATTCATCCTCTTGTGCCCCTTGTATAAAGTCCTGTAGACTCAGTTTGCCGTCGTGATCCTAAACTCAAGAGGATGAGTTGCTTTTGATCTGTCCACTATACTACAACTTTACCTTGTCCATGAGCATGAATATTTTTTCAACCCGCTTTTCAGGCGTGTCCTCGTCCACAGGCATTCGCACCATCCCTCCCACCATCCGATAGATTGCAGACATGACCTCGAGCATTTCCTCCTTGGTGATGTATCCATCACAATCCGTGTCATAGAGTTTGAAAGCCCCTATAAAATATAAGGGGAATAATTAGAGTGGGAAAGAATATCAATACATGCACGGGCCCGCGAGAACCCATATACTTACACCGCAGTTTTTTATCCCTGCTCCCTCTGGAACACACTGATAGAACCTTCATGAATTCTCCAAAAACTATGCTATTATTTCTGTCTTCATCGAATGCATCGAATACGATTCGAGCAAACGGCGCTGGATCTCCAAATGGGAAAAATTTGGCAAAAATCTCGATGAATGTCTCATATGAAAGGCGGCCTTGGGGGCAACTCAGCAGAAAATGGCGGTACCACTGTTTGAGCTCCTTCTCTTTAACTGTGACAAAGGATTAGCACAAGAATCGATGCCACTCATTTCCCTACTTACAATCCGTTTCGCTTTGTAAGATGTCTAGTTCTTCGGGTGTGAGTTTGTTTTGGGACTTTCCAACTAATGAGGATATTAGAGTGCTTAACCTCCTTTGTCTCATTTTCTCGATTAGAGCGATGAACTGTATAAAAAAGACTCTTTAAAAACTTGAGGCCATTAAAAGAGAGTCACGTTCTCTATTCAGAATGCTGCATTATCGATTTCAGGCGGGTCCGCTAATTCTTTCAATTTTTAATTTTTAATCTCCTAACCTATTACTCCTGGAAATGTGATCCCCTATGAGCAGCCAAGATACTCTCGAAAATTTGAATTGACCAATGGATACATCAAATAGACACGATATTTAGCAGACTACTACTTATTTTCAACATAAAGGCTAACTAGTTTTCCACGTATTCAATCTATTCCTCTATTTGTTGAATATACAATAAAAAATGGGTGGAAACATAATGCATCAAAAGAGATTGCTCTCCAACATCGAACGCCTTATACCCTACATCACCCTAATTGCCTTGATATATTTTTAATTCCGCCTTTTGTCCTCCTTCTCCGTTAGCTACTTCTTTCCTCTCTTTATTTAATCCACTCGCGGGGATTCTTCGTAACTTCGAGGAGCTCCGCCTCTCTCGTGCCTATTTCTGGTTCATGCCGGTACTCCCAGCGCGCCGTCAAGGGTAAACTCATCAAAATGCTCTCGATGCGAGCCCCGGGGGTGACCAGTCCAAACTTGGTCCCGCGGTCCCAAATCAGGTTGAACTCGACATAGCGCCCTCGTCGTATTTGCTGCCACTCCTTTTCCTGCTCATTAAAGGGCGTGTCCTTGCGTTTTTGAACCAGCGGTACATAGGCAGGCAAGAAGGAATCGCCACAGGAGCGTACGAATGCAAAAATTTCAGAGGCAGGCTTGTCATCGAGATCGTCGAAGAAGATCCCACCAACTCCTCTCGTCTCCTGGCGGTGTGGCAGATGGAAATATTTGTCGCACCATTCTTTGAACTGCGGGTAGTATTTCGTGTCGTGTTCGTCGCAAGCATTCTTTAATGTTTGGTGGAAGTGCACCACATCCTCTTCGATCAAGTAGGACGGACTGAGGTCTGTTCCTCCCCCAAACCACCACAGTTGCGGTTCCCCATTTTCATCTTCCAGTTCGAAGTACCGGTAATTCATGTGCACCGATGGGGCAAATGGGTTGTGAGGGTGCAATACGAGGGAGATACCCGCAGCAAAGAACGGGACACGTCCGTCTTCGCCCGTGCGTATGGGCTTATTACGCGCACGCATCTGGGCCACAGACTCTGAGGGGAGTTTTCCATGCACAATCGAAATATTGACTCCAGCCTTCTCAAATACATTTCCTTCTTGGAGCACACATGAAATGCCGCCACCTCCCTCTTTTCGTTCCCATTCATCGACGCGGAAATGACCTTTTCCATCAATCTTTTCGAGTTCGGATACAATTCTACGCTGGAGTTGGCGTATATAATCACTCATTTGTTCACGCATGGGTCGCTCAGTCTCTTTTGTGATTGATTTTGGAGAGAGAATCTGCAATAAATAATGGTCAAGCAGTGTTAACGATAAAAAAATATGAATGGATTAGTATGCATACCTCATTCTTCTTGGAGTGTTTTTCAGGTGCCTTTGCATCACAGTTAACTGTGTTTAAATGCTTTAATGGAACAGTGATTAGCCGCAGTGTTGAATAAGGGAGCTCCGATTATTTACCGAATTGTTAAATCCTGAGTAAAAGTAAGCTGCTATGCCGGTAGCAGTCAAAAGGCCTAACGTGGGCCAAGTTTTTGTAGGAAGGGTGTGCGAAACAAGGCGCCGTCTCGAGGTGGAATAAGGGCGAAGTACGGGGAAGATGGGTGAAGCTGCTATTTTGTATTCGAGAAGGGATTATTTCACGGTGAAAGCTATTTTCATTTCATTATGAATACTAACTGGGACTGCCGCCCACGACACGTCTACATGTGCGGGCTAGTACGGACGATGATGCCATGTTTCTCGCTTAACCTAAGCCTTTAGATCCTGTAAAGGTATGACAACAAAATTCTTAAGCGAGTCAACAATATATACTGAAGCGTGGCAAATCGAGTAAAATCGGAAACGACCTGAAATAAGGTGACTCTAAAGTAGAACGTCACTCTCGTATGTTTCCTGCCCGGACACGAGTTAATACCGTGGCATTTGTGACTTGCATTGTGTTTGGGCTTGGAATTATAAGTTATTTTGGTCGCCTAGGTGAATTGAAAGCCATTACGTTGAGGTCGATTTTACTGAGATTGAAATATAATCATTTTCAAGTATGTGAGTGAGCAAGTAGTTTTATATCACGCTGGATGAAGGGAGAAAAGTTATAACAAAACTCCAAGTTAAAGCGGAGGTATCAGTATGGTTAAAGGTGATATTTTCAACCTTAATTAGATGCTCATACAAATTCGTTTCTCGTAACCTAACCTCAATTTGCTCTTAATCATTTAATTTAGAGTTTTAGAACCGAATTCATTCCCCACTGCTTCTCCAATTCCTTCTGAATGCCTTATATATAGAAACATATATCCACTCAATATTTGCTATATTACGTTCCTCTTCTCATTACATTTTGCGATCTCGATTTTAGGATTAATTCACTTGGCCATTCAATAGGAAAGAAAAAATCGCATTTTCATATGGGTCCAAAGAAGAAAAATCTTAGCTGAGAAACAGGACCAGGTCTAGGGCTGCATTGCATTAGTAAGGTTTTATGCTGGTCCATATATTAAAGCTAATGGAGATTATGCTTTTTATACTAGAAAATAGTCAAGCTGGATTACTGATTCCAGAAAACTTGGAAAAGGTTTATGTTGGTTAAATATTGCTTGGCCTCTTTTTTATCTCCGTCTGTATTACAAGGGAATAAGTAAAAGGTGGTTTGCATAATAGTGGATTGTGATTCAAATTCACAATTGTATTTCTTCCTGGAACATTCTTGCTACTCTGTTCAAGATAAAAACTGGAACTATATTCCCGAGAAATGAAAGACACTTGCGAACGAAGCTACGAATTCTTGATTACTCGCAGATCATCCAAACCAAAATATACCCATCGCCAAGTCTAAGACACCCCTCTTTTCCTCTCCCCAATTGATATTAAACATATTATTCTCAATCAATTAATGTTTGTCGTTCATATAACAAGTCTTCGCGGTCGTTATGGCACACAAAATTGTCATACATGTTTATCATTGGTATTAGTGGGGGATGCTTCGATAGAGAGGGTATTTTATTTGAATACAAAATTAAGTGGACTTGTTACTTGGATGTATTAAATTTTGAGATGAAAGGATCAGTAGCACTTGCAAGTTCTGCGGAAATATCCGCCGCAGTATCCCCCATCGTAGCCATTACGAGTGCAATAATCTTCACACCTGCTGGGAGAGTTGGGGCATCCATGGTCAGTGTCGTTGTCGACGGGAAGTTCCTCGGAGACGACAACAGCCTCGGCCTGGTTTTCGGGGACAGGGGAAGCTGAAACGAAGGCCATCGCGCTGGCAAGAGCAACTAGGAAAATAGAAAGCTTCATTTTGATTTTGAGTGCAATTGGGTTTGCTGAAGAATACTGGAGATGGAGAATAAGGAAAAGTGCGACCCCCTAATGGCTATTTATAAGGTTGCGAATCCTTTACTTTGGAAAGTTTAGGTAATTCTGAATCAGGTCCCATTGATTAAATTCGCCATGTTCTCAGGAGAAGAAGAAGAAGAGCGAGTGGCACAAATTTACATAATGACTTGGAGAGACATGTAAGGATATCAACTCAAACTAAAATGCAGTTTAAGAGTTATATGAAAATGCCCAGGTGACACGGATTACATAAGAGGCCTTTCCAGCAGAGATGCATTGTTAAAATTGGTATTCTTTCGTTACAATACAATGGAAATAAACGTAGTGTCAAACGATTAATGTGATGTTAAGCTCTTTTGCGGGTATTCCTTCTTGATACACATCCCAAGAGCTCCCAAGCTTGTCTAGAGTTATGTCCAACGAGAGGAGAAAGATCAGAAGAATTTCCAATCCACCATTTGTATTGGCTTGAAGCAACTTCAGTGGGAGTGAGGAGTCTCTTCCATATTGGTCTAAGATTATCGAATGGGTTCAAATGCATTGGAGTTAATTATTGTAAGGTTCTTTTCGGTAAGCTTCTAAAATGATGTTGAACATGTGTTGAACACTGCCTTTTTTTTCTCAGGTGATACTTTCATGGCTATTCAATACTTTATGTTTTTCATAAGGGTAATATTCTCTTCACAATAAAATATTTCTGGTGAACAAATCCACCTTTATAAATATATTTTTTTTTTTGCGCAATTGCTAATATGGTTGCAAGGCCCTTCTCAATTTTAAAACATGATTACAAAGACAATTGGGTGGTAACTAGTATGACCAAATGATATACGGCCAAGCACCTCTCCTCTAAAGCCTATTTGTTTGGATTGAATTGAGTCTTGGTATATGATATTATCCATAAAGGCATTTATTAGTGCTAGCTTAAAATGCATCGTTCTCGAGGCAAAAATATGATTTCTACTGTCGAATCATTTCATTTAAGCCTCCTTGAGGTTAATCAAAGGCTAATATAAGTGGCTTATTAAAAAATTAGAGTTTCGTATAGAAGCCATCTGTTAACGTATACAAAGTGGCGCTCCTCGAAACTGCTCTTTTTCAACGTTTGAATTGCAATTCTAAGGTTTTAGAGTTGAAAAACCGTGAATATGCCGTTACAATGATTATCAATGTATTCAACGAGGACTTATTAAAATGCAGCTCACGTGACTATGCATATTTGCTTCACTTTAACTAATATAAATTATAAGTGTCCTGTAGATTTTCAAGAAGATTGTACAAGTAGTATTATGTAGATTACTTTGCATCAAGAAACCATGCAACTGGATATATCTTAATTGAAAGGTTTAAAGGCCTCTGAGTTTGACAATTAGTTAAGTGCGTATAATCTATTAGCAGTCTCTGCGGACGGTTCTCTACATGCTGATTTCTCTGGAGTGTCAGGGGAAGTATTGAAGAGACGGGAGATTTCGGCTTGTAGAGTTCGGTTTGAAAAGTTAATAATGATAGAACCTACTTCCGCATATATATGAATAAGATAATTATGCATTGCGAATCAGAAATTACAATTGGTCGTTATGATCTATATTTTAATAGATATGGCATGAGAATAAGTTGTTGTATGAAGAGGTCATTTGAACAGCCAGCTATTTGTTATCACACCATTAAACTCTATAATAGATTGAGATTCTGCTGGGTTTATACAGAATTAGTGTTAGTAACAAAATTAATAATATCTTGTACAAGAATTTGGTGCAAAAGAAGAAATTTCTATGGGTAATCATTTTGTAATTTAACCCTAAGTACTCTGATTCTACACTTTCCGATGACTCGAAAAAAATGTTTTCGAATTTGAATCGCTCATATTTTCCAATGCGAGTTACATTACCTTGGTTCTCAATCAATTCAAACTGTTCCCTCTTTTGCATATAGCTATTCATTAATTATATAGCTAGTCCAAATTACAAAATACATACATTCTGCCTAAAATGGAGTGTAGTAACAAGTATATACAAGGTAAGTAATAACTAGTCAATCGTGCTTTTGCATTTAAAACTATATATATCAATACAATTTCCTTCTATCATCTATCCTGGGATGCTCAAGATATCTTGGGGAATTTTTATGCACTACTGCATCTATATTATAAATCAATTTCGGACATGGGTAGATTAATCCATGCCTCGAGACCAGCAGACAATACCCAAAGATAAAAAGAAACTCAAACTTCAAGTTTAATAATATCTCCCCTTTAGTCCTCTTAATCACGCAGGGTGCCGGCCGTCGCCGTGGCTGATGTTGGATTCATTGGTTATTACATAACCTAACGGAGCTGTGTGCTTATACTCTTTTTGTTCCCCGCCTAAGCAATATTGCTAACTTTAGCTAGTGCGTAATGTATTCCTTCATACCACTTCTATTTTGTCACGGACGTGCATCTCTTGTTCATTCTTGCTGTTTTCACGATGATCATACTCTTCGAAGCTTATTTGCGATTTATCTATGCTTGGCCATCACGAGAACCTCTTCAAAGCTCGGTGCAGAGCGGGATTGAGCAGAAAGACAAGGAAATTAAATATGCCGATCGAGCCTTGCAAAACATTATCCACCTCCCGGGCCTTAACTAGTGCTGGCAGATTGGGATTAGTGGTTAGCAACCCAACCCAGTCCGTAAACAAACCCGATGGCAACGTAATGATGAGAACGACCGGGTATAGGAGGACACGCAAGACCGAGCTAATTAATTGTGCCTCTTTCTGCCGAGTTTCGTCGCTAATGTTTTGCGCATTTTTCAATTGCCGTGTCAGCTGAAGAGCTTTCACCAGCACAACTAGTACAACCACGAGAGAATAAAGGATGCTCAAACCGATCCAAAGAGTCATGCAAAACACCTTAGTCAGGATGATATTTTGCAAGGATGCATCTGAGATGAATACCAATTTCTCCTTGTTATAGACCACCTTATTTCTGGTCAGGAAAACTATGGTAGCGAGAATGGCGAAGCCGAATGTGAAGGGAATATACCAGCGTTGAATGCGTTTAATGTCTTTGCGACCATGAATGAAAACAAGTTGCAGGTCGAAGGCAATGCAGACTGTAGGGAGAACAGCCCACAAACGAAGAAAGCTTATCAGCCATAGAAAGAGGCGTGCAACCCAGTGATCCCGGTCGGCGATGTGATTGAAAATCTCATTGGATCTTGTTAGAACAAACTCAGTACGCCAGAGCATGTCTACGAGACCGATCCAAAAGCTGAGTTTGAAGGAAATGGTATTGGCAACGTCGGGCTGACTATAGCGAAGCCAAACAACAATGATCATCATGAGGAATCCGCAAAAAGCCGAGAGTACATTGATAGCGATGTCACCAGCAGCAAGCAGCATTCGTAATGTATATTATCAATAATTAAGGTCAACAAGGATGCTAGAAAAATGAGTTAAGCAAAGTAGTAAAGCGTGCTTTGTTCATGTTCTTCAGTTTTAACTTGCAATTATGACATAAGTATCGATGTTTACAAGGGGAACAACGACCCACTTTAAAAGTTTACCCTTAAATATAATGATAGATGGTTTCAATGGAGACACATGGAATGTTATAAAAGGTAAGACATAGAGTGTTTTAGGCATTATGCAAGAGCGGAGCAGTGGCTTAACATATGAAAAAGCCGACGAAAATTGAATAAGATCAATCTGCACTTCATACGATCGAGAACGGTGGCTGCGTATATGTAATTAAATTGCTCGGATAGGAAATAATCTTTCCGGGCCATAATGTCTCTCAGTAAATATCCTCACCTCATGCATAACGATCCTACTACACTACATTGATTATTTGTGCATTCAAAAAGAAATAAATATTCTATAAACTATAAAGTATTATCGGTGCCACAAAGGTGCTATCGCTTTTTAATTAGCTGCTTTTTCTTCTCTTATGGGTTGGCTACTTGGTAATGAATGCCTATGCTCCATATCGTCTTTTCACGAGCCCTTTAGATTTATAGAAATAAAGTTAAATTCATCAGTTCTTGTATATGTATCAAGTTGTTTCATTTAACACCAATCAGTGATTCTCTGTTAATACTTAGGCTGGAATGTGGATTTCCGCAAATAAATTTCCTCTAAATTAATTCAAATGACTCTGCTTTCATATGGCTGCAGCAAGTGTAGATAGGAAAATAACACATCCAGGGAGTTTTTTTATCTACAACAACATTTAGTTCTTACCGCGGATTTTACTAGTTAGGCGCATACTCGCAATTTAATCTCTCAGACAAGCTTTAATATTGACTAGTTTGGCATCGTATTTCAATCATACCCAATAATTTATGTGGAGTCATTACTCCACAATGAATCCTACGTTTTCCCACACTTTCCTTTTCTCATGAAGGATGCAATGCCCTAAGCCAATTCACCGAGAGACTTTTATACACTCATCCTCTCTTTTTAGTTAAAAATGATACTTTTCGCTAGAGAATCACTTAGATTCACTTCACTGCGAAATATTAACCATAGCACAACAATTGCATGAGCTACTTGAATATAAACGGGTAGAACAAAGAACTTAGGCCGATTATTGTTGTCAACTAGAATGCGTTATATTTTTGATATAAAAACAATTTAAATTTGCTTGCGCACAGTCTAACATTCTCTATTATTGCTACGACGCATAATCAAGTAAAATAGATATTCTTGAATTGTTTATGCATATTTTATTAACGTTGTTAAAAACACGTAGAAGAGGCTGTTCACCAAATCTAAATACCGGATACAATAACGACTTGGAAAAATATGGATTGTATAGATTCTGATTGATGTAATTCTCTGCACAAGTGTTGGTTCTGAACATCCAGTGCTTCGTCTATTGCTTGGTGATAGATAAAGTTTCCTTGTTCCTGCATATTACACTTGACGTGTCGCAACCTCGGTTCCAGAGTTGAAAGCTAGATCCAACCATAAGACCATTGGCGTCTCCCAGCTGCGCTGCTTTATTATGTTACTCTTGACGCTTATAGTATATGTTTGTATGTTAAAGATCTTGTCATACAGATTCTGTCTCATCAAGAGCGCGAAGCTTAAGTTCTACGTTGCTAGTTTCGGGAGGTTCCCAATCATCCATATATACACGCGATTTATCCTTGTTAGGCCACCACGATAATCGCCTCAGTGCACGATGAAGAGCAGGATTCAGCAGAAAGACCAAGAAGTTAAAAATGCCAATTGAACTTTGCAGGACATTGTCTATCTCTCGGACCTTAATAAATGCCGGCAGATAAGGATTCGTAGTTAGCGTCCCAATCCAGTCGATTGCTATTCCTGTTGGCTGAGTGATAATGAGGACAACCGGGTATAGAAGGACTCGCAATACGGAAGTGATAATTTGCGTCTGTTTTTGCCGTGTTTCTTTGCTGAGGTTCTGCGTCCGCTTAATATACCGAATCAATAGAAAAACTTTCACTAAGACCATCAGGACAACTATTAGGGAGTACAGAATGCTCAAACCAATCCCCAACGTCATGCTCAGCGCCTTAGTGATGATAATATTTTCTAGTGATGTGTTTGAGGAGATTCCCAATTTCTCCTTGTCATAGGCCACTTTATTTCTGGTCAGGTAAATTAGGGTGGCGAGAAGAGCGAAGGCGAACGTGAAAGGAATATACCAGCGCTGAATGCGCTTCAGATTTTTGCGACCGTGGATAAATGTGAGCTGCAAGTCAAAGGCAATACAAACTGACGGAAGAACGGCCCAAATGCGAAGAAAGTGTTGCAGCCATAAGAATAAGCGAGGAATCCAGTGATCCTGGCCAGCAATGGGATCGAAAATCTCGTTGGATTTGAATAGAATAAATTCAGTGCGCCAAAGCACATCCACAAAACCGATCCAAAAGCTCAGCTTGAAGGAGATGGTATTGGCAACGTCAGGATGACTATAACGAAGCCATACAACAATGATCATCATGAGTAGCCCGCAGATGATCGAGAAAACATTGATTGTTATCTCGCCTGCCGTTAGAAGCATTGCGTATAAGGATATGCGAGTTTGTGAGGGTAGCTGAAATGAAAAAAGTTGAGTGTACCAGTGTGGTTGATAGTTTCTGGTATCGATACGTAGTAGCAGAATATATACCAATATTTATGCGGGGAGGGAAGTAACCAACTCTACAACTTCTCCTTTATATGCAAACATAGCATCTGTTAATCGAGACGCATGAAGTACCATAAAGAGGCAGGTGAAATTTACATCACTGATTTTGAAGAAACGAAGAGTAAGTTTCAGTACCATTAAAGTTTGGTGGAGAACCACTGTGACCAGTTAGATCCAAAAGTGGGTGGCTTCGAAAATCGATTTGAAAGCATAATTTCGACTCAACCAGATCTAGTTGAAAATCCCGGATGGTTTTCTCTTCATTATTTTTACTATCTCTCACTATTGCTATGTGATCAACAGCATGGGATATGAAAGTGTGTTTATTCAACATTCTTGAATAAGAGTACTAAATAGGAGATTTCTGAATCCTTCCTATGAGAAAAACTTCGATTTTAAACATGATTCACCATTGTAAGTTTTTGGGATCGAATATCCTCGATCATGTGTGGATTTTAATTAACTTATCCCCGATCTGTTTAGTATTTTATATCTGTTTAGGTAATTAGGTATATCACTTTATTTTTGTTATCAATAATAAAAAAATAGACTCGCGCCTCTTTTTGGCGCTCATATTTGCATCAACAAACGCCGTTTTTTATACCAATAGAGTTATTTGAGAGTGGCGTGAATGGTAAAATAGAGTATTCCATCGATGGGTTTTATAATTTGGTTCTCTAAACTAAATGATGAATCAATATAGCAAGTAAAATTAAATATTGAAACGTTTTTCATTTTATATTTCGATTTCTCAAAGAACCTGAACTATCACCTCTTATTCAACATCGCGCATCAAGGTATGTAATGTGTACGGGAGAGACAGATAAACAATTTGAAAAGGCCTGGCACTTGACTATATATGGCCGCCTTACATACAAAGAAAAGTGCTTTTTTTTTCCGGAACAAGATATTAAGAATCATTGCGGGTTACTTACATCTGCATTAAAAAATAAAGGCTCAAACAATTTGTAACTGCGGGTTCCAACCACATCATTGCTCTGATAATAGAATTTCCCACCGTATTTTTATGCTAAATCGCTTTTATTTTAAATAAAAGTATTAATGGAACTAACCAGCCACTTATGAATAAAGCATACTTCACGCCTCATCCATTCAATGTCAGATATCACTCTCGGTGGTTTTGGATTTAAGTGTATTGAAAACAGGTTTTACGTGTTTCCCAAATTTCGCTATCTTACTAAATTACTAAAATGCTTTTCGAAATTCATCAGTTTCGCTAAGTGATTCCATAATTTAGAGCATTCGAGCATGGGTAAGCCTGTTTCAGAAGAAAAAGAAGTTCGAGTTCTCGTTAGAGTGAGCGTGCGATGTTTTCTAGGTTGAGTTGCCAAAGTTAGAATAAATTTTACTGGGAACCAAAGAAGTGGTAATAGCAGTAATTGGGTTCGGGAGACACATGAAATGAGATAACTTGTGAAAACCAGAGCGAATCTATATCATATTGTTGATAATTTGGTGAATATGGAGGATGTAATTGAACTTGTTGCCAATTTTTTTCGGTAGATTGATTTTCACGATCGAAATTATATAAACTTTGTTAGAGGCTAATACAAATGCTAACGCATTGCTTACAGTATTTTCACTAAAAGTTTGTGATGAATAAAACTTTGATATCCTTCCATATCATTTGAATTCTCCCGCATGGTTCTCGCATGTTTTTCAAATAGTCCAGATGGTATTATCGCACTAGTCATCCACAGAATTTTCTCAGTGAACTAATCCTACGATTTTCCCATGAAGTTTTATTATGAGGATCATAGCAATTGCTGAAGGATTGCAATATTCTTTGAAACTATAATGTAGTATACAAGTATTCGGAAATGCTGTCCATACTTACTTCGGAGCCAAATATCTTTCTTTTCATGGTGACTACTATTTATGTCCACAAGAATGTACCTTACTCTATTTGAGTTGTCTTCTATTGTTTCCTAATACATAGCTATGTATATTTGCATTGAATTAGAGAATTATTCCCAGGAAGTAACAAAGCTTACATTAGATCAAGATTAAGGAATGTATATCTAATAAATATTTGAAGTCAAAGAATGAACATTACTCTCAAGAAACCAATGAAGGTCATATTTGTTGTGTTATAGAAAATCAACAAGATATTTGATGAGGTTGCCTTATTTTGATGGGTCTTCAATAGGTACTAAAGTAACTGCAGTTCCATACGCCAAAACTTCAGTCATTCCTTCCATTATTTCGTTGCCATCGTATCGAATTCCAAGGACGGCATTTCCACCCGCAGCAGCGGCATGTTCCAAGAGGCGAGCAAATGCTTTTTCGCGAGCTTTTTCAGCCATCTCTAAATAACCTGCATTTTCACCACCAGTCAAAGAAGAAAACATCGCTTTAAGTGCCTTTCCCACCTATTATTGGGAAATGGATACAGTCGTTAGCGAGCCAAAACTAAAATCTTTCTTAGTATCTTAATTCTTCCTCATATAAATGGAGAGGAAGAAAGAGATTTACTTACATTTGGATTTCGAACTGTGATACCTCTAACAACACCATGAACCTGGGCAACTCTGTAACCAGGGAAGTCAAAGGTTGTGCTAGTGAAACGGCGATCAACAACTTGTGGGACACTGTTAGACATCACTTAGGAATTGTAAGAGGATCAGTATTAACAACTTTTGTATATATTTTGATGGCTTAACAATTGAATCGCCACAAACGTGACTCGAGATTACCTTAGGAGTTGATGTGCGAATAAATGGCAGAAAATGGGGTCGTCGATCTAGTACTTGCGCCATACATGCATTTTGTGCTAATATATTTTCAGTATTTTGTTATACAGAGGACAATGAAGAAATATTCTCCAATAGTAGTGGAGGCTTAGGCGCACTCTTACTTAAATCAGCTACTATCAATTTACATTGTGATTGATTTAAGTACACTATTATTCTGTTTTTAAATGGACTGCAGAGAAGGCTTTAATGAATTACTCTAGGCGTTTACAATCGATCGTTAAGGTATTTGCCTAGCTTTGGGGAGTCACCATGAGCAAAAGTTGGAATTGATTTGTTAAACTGGGTTATATTTTCCAATTGCCATCTAATCCTTAATGGCTGAATGGGGTTATACCCTTTTTATATACCATTCGCAAAACAATAAATGATAATTCTAAACTAATCATGTTTATTTTGAAAATATAGTCATGCACGATTGCAAGTGTTAAGTCCGTGTCTCCCTATTGAAAAATAGGAATTGCAGTCTTCAAGTGCTGATTCTTAACATTAAATGGAAAGAAAATTTTTGTCAAAATTTTCCTCCATTGTCTGAAAGTAGAGGTCTAACTATTGCCATCCAATACATGGGAATAAGAAATGGGGAACTTTGTTTCAATCTAGCTCAATGTTATAATTCTTATCCATTTAAAAAGACCAGGAGTAGATAGGAGGGTAAAAAGTAATAAAAAAAATTACATCAATATTTGATTATAGAATTTTAACTGGTTTTTCACTTAGCACATTAGATTATAACCTAGAACACTCTAGTAATAAGCTGACAAACTTCTAATCCGCTTGGATTATTCGCCCATAAAGTCCACTATTTGCAAAGCTGTAAATATTACTAATATATTCCGACACTTGCGTGAGAAAATGGACCAGTTCAAAATATAGTCTGGTGCGAGTCTTTTTTGCCATAATTAGGTATGGTTTACCAGTACTAAACGTCACAAGAAATAGAACCTGTGATTCATAGTAGTGATTTGCAACTATGCTGGATGCTGCTCCTTTAAGGATGGGGGTGTGTTCTTCTATATAACTTAACCCTATCAATAAAGATGAGGCTTAGAAGATAATGGGTAGCTTTTTAATAGTTGTCTCGAACCCCAAGTTGTTTTGCTCCAACAAGTTTATTGACGAATACTTACCAGCTACACCTGGGATATCCGTTTGATATGGGTTGCTCATATAGTTAGTAGAGGAAGTATAATGGAAAGTTCCAACACGTACTCCTTTTGAGTACCGTGTGGCGTTGTAAAGCCCGATATCTTCCCCCAAAGCTATACCCTGGGGTGGCAGCGGATACGCATGACCTAGCCATACATATTTGGGATTGAATAATTGAAGTTGGAGATTGGACAATCTCTCCTTCCATAACTGAACATTGCTGTCCACACTATATGATTTTTCTATAAAAGTAAAGTATGTCATCTGCTGTTTATTTGTTACCGGATCCACTTTTCCAAAAATGGATTGAACACCCAAGAGTAACCTAGGGGAGTATAAACAGAATAAAGTTATGGTTGCTAGAGTCCGACATTATTTATAAGGAGGACGCCGTTTCTTTCCGTTGTCTTTCTTTATTACTAAGAAATGAGTGCTTCTATCTTCAAATATCTCCTAGTCGTGTTATTATCCTGCTTCGTTTTCACAGCGGTACACTCTCTTCCGCTGTCTGGTGAGGGCGATATTGCCTCCGTAGCCGCTCAACCGAAAGCTTTAGACAGTTCTTCTCAGAGCAATAGTAACGAAGCTTTGAGTCAAAGTGCTCCCGAATCTTCCCTGGAAGGTGCGGCAATCTATTCAAACTCTTTATGCTTATTCTGAACAAACTCCTCCCCTCCCAGCATTAATGACATAAAATATATTGTATTTATATTCACATTTGTTTTTGTGTCAATCGATAGATGTTCTCGTTGGTAGACCTTTCCCAAAGAACGGCAAGGACCTTTCTGGAGTTTTGGCTTACAATCGACAATGGTCTGCGGCCGTAAGACAACGCGTTCCAGATTTTTTCTCCAAACTAGCCAAGTCGCAATCACCTAACATGCTTTGGATTGGTAAGTCTTTCTACTCTCTGTTGTTCCTCCATACAAACGTGACTAATGCGTTCAGCTCGCACGCTCAACTTGTCACTCTTTCAGGATGCTCTGATTCTCGTGTTCCACCTAACCAAGTGACACAGCTTCGACTGGGAGAAATGTTTATACATCGCAACATTGCCAACGTGATTCTGAACTCAGACATGAATTCATGGGGTGTTATACAGTACGCAGTAGACGCACTCAAAGTACCTCACATCGTTGTTGCTGGTAAGACTATTTATTTCTCATTCTATTTCTAAATTATATACCGTTATGCTCGATGTTTTGTTTTCTCCAGTTGCATTCCTTGTTGTCTTTTTTTTACAACAAGCTAATTTGTTTATTGTTTAGGTCATTATAACTGTGGTGGCTGCAAAGCTGCTCTTGAAGATACTCAGAATGGTTTGGTAGATAACTGGGTGCGCAATATCAAAGACGTTTATATGGGTATTTCAATAAATATTTCCGCATATACTGTTTCAAAGCTAACCTCCTCTGCTATATTATGTTACTATAGAAAATAGCGAAGAGTTGGACTGCCTCGATTCAGAAGAGCGTTTCCGCAAGCTAGTTGAATATAATGCCATGCGTTCTGCAAAGATGATAGCAAATCATCCAGTCATTCAGGAGGCTTGGGCACGTGGGCAGCCACTCTCGGTTCATGCATGGGTCTACGATGTCGAGACCGGCCTCATCAAAGATTTAAATCGAACAGTAAATAGAATTGAAAGCGTGGAAGAAATTTATCGGATGAAGACAAGTGGCAAGGCGGTAGCTCAACATTAGTGTATAGTTATATATATTTCATAAGAACAGTTGGTCAGTCGTGGATTGAATTGCTTTATTTGAGCCGCCTGTGCAATTTGCCCACTTTATATTTATATTTATATTTATATTGCGTTGCTACAATCATCAAAATATTAAAATTTCTCACTTGAGTCTAGAGCTGATGTAACGCTCATGCAATATTCAAGAACGTTAGAGCTCACCCCACGTTCTAAAAGATGCGATTAATTACACTCAACGACTTTTCATTGATATATATCTTGTTCAGACCCTTATATTAATTGCTATGATTTATTCAAAAGACATTTTAAAAATTGGAAATAGTTTGAACACATTTTTATGATTAGGGAAAGTTTTAGGTATGTATAGCATTCGTGCTTAGTTCAATTAACCTGTTGATTAATCAAAAGCGGATAGAACATTGTTACGACTAAGTGATGTGGCGTACAAATTGAGACTTATATGAGGCGTTATGAAGCTTAATCCAATTTAATAGTCTTTTTTGCAGAATATTTTGAACTATGGAATAAAAATAAAAATAAGCGAGTATATGAGTAATGTAGCCAGAGAAACTAATTACCGAGCGTGCTTTGAAATCCACATCGTTATCTGATCCCTTTCCACTGAAGATATCGCTATCTACGCATCGTCGCTTGCAGAAGAATTGGATTCGGGCGGCTCTCGCTATCCAATTAAAAGAATTGATGAATTCCCTTTTCCATTGAAAAGAAAAAAGAAAACAAAGAAATTAGACTCACGAATTTTGAAGCTCCTAACCCTATGCTCAACTTTCAGAGAGTAACATTCGCCGCTCTGCAGTTGTCCATTGGCGTATACTGTGTCTTTGAAGTTGGGCTTTGAAAATATCTCGATATCAATGTCCTTACACCTATCTTTGTTTTTGTCGCGATGGGCAACGCCAGGAGCACTAACTATGTAGAAGAGAAGAGCAACAAAGTAGAAAAAGTACTTCATAATTACATTCGTTGGTAACTGATGGATAGAAGCAATAGAAGGTCTAAGAGAAAAAAAGCCCTTAGAGAAAATGCATGGGTATTTATTTGAGAATCATTTAGTAAAAAATCGTAAATCACTCGATAAATAAGGAAAATGGATTTCCTTAAAGACCAAGCTTGAATGTTCAAATTAGATTGTCTAAGGCGTATCTAAAAAAAATGGTTTCCGTACATACAAATCCATCGCAAATATATTTCAGAAAAAAATGTTCAGTCCACTGAGAAAATAAGTGGCAAAGAAAAGAAATCCTGAGAATTTGATGAAGAAAAAAGGATATATTTCAGAACTGTAAATGGTGAATTAGTGTTTTGATGGGTAAATTTTTGATCCTTTCATAATATATTATCTAGAGTTCGGGAAGAGTTTATTTTATGCATTTGATTCCATTTTAGCTCCAAGTTAACCTATTTTCCTATAATTCCCTGTGGTCATGTGCTGATTATACTTATCGCTTGAGAATGAAAAAAAAGTTAATTGATATAGGGAATTGAACCAAAAGTATTAGTTAGACGCCATCTTGCTTTGGCTACTCAAGAAAATGTTTAGAAAAGACGCCCGTTGAAGCATTGAATAATAGCCTTGGGTAAAATGTTTCATAATTTTGCACGTTTGGTCGGTGTACCGAGTGCTGGTAAATCACTAAGAAACACTCGCACACGCCATGCCCATTATATTCATTGGGTTCGGTGACTATATCGAGAAACAGTTGATCCACACTTCAATTTGCCTTTTCCAGCTTAGGCTACTGAATCCATTGAAACAATCATATTTTTCGCCCAGTTCAGCATACAAGCATTACATTCGAAGGAGCCAAATTTTGTGAACTTGGTAAACTCTTATCTTGTGAAGGCTAATTCCCACTCACCACACCCGTGCAACGAGTAACACTAATTCGGGAGACTTAGAGCAATAAAGGCGAATAAGGAATTGTTACCCATTATTATATGTTTACATTATTTTAAAATTTTCCTACAATTTTTTACTTATATTTGTATAGATTGAAAACAATTTATCGATATTTCTATTCTTATAACTCATCAGTATTTTATATATATATATTATTTGTGAATAAAGCATGGTTTGAGCTCCGAAAGTACCGATACCATCCAGCGAATAAAGCTTGGGCATAATGTCTAATGGGCATTGACTGAGCTTGTGAAGGTTAATAGCAGTTAAGAGTCCATAAACGAAGCAGTAATTCTTGAAATTCGATTTGAAGATATCTTTCAGCCAAAGATGGATATGTTGGAATTATTGCAAAGACAGAACCTAACCTATTATCTTAGCGGTGTCGGTGTGAAGAGACAATCACAAGTTCAAGCAAAAAATCAAGCACGAATTTACAAAACAAAACTAGCGTAAGTCGAAGTCGAGTACAAGATAAATGCGTCGCAAGTAGGACAACTAACATCAAAGTCACAAGCATTTAGGGTGGCACTCGTTATACAGAGACGAAGTGATCATGTCTGCATTGAACGGTTTAGGGATGGGAATCGATAATACATCTTCCCTCTCCAAAAGAAAATAGAGAACTTTAATTAAAAAATACTCCATGGCGTTTAAAACGACTCGCCAAAAAGGAGCCCACCGACGAAACAGCGAAAATAACTAGGGACATATTATGGCGCATCTGAAATTGTGGCTATAACATGATCAATGCCTCTTTACACCAACTATTTCAACATCTCTCCCTAAGAGACGGAGAAGGTTATTTGAAAAAACCTGCGCATTCTTGTTAGAGATATATGAAAATCATGTTTAAAAATATTAAAACTAGCGTGC
Organism: Calcarisporiella thermophila; assembly: GCF_041956535.1. NCBI lineage: Eukaryota > Fungi > Calcarisporiellomycota > Calcarisporiellomycetes > Calcarisporiellales > Calcarisporiellaceae > Calcarisporiella > Calcarisporiella thermophila. The sequence goes on from NW_027192192.1 coordinate 463,427, forward strand.
TGAAGAGCTGTAAAAATGCATAGCCACACTTTATTTCTTTTTCTTATAAAGTGTGAGCCACCTATTCTAATTGATTTGTTTTTGAATTCTTTTGCTTGAGAATTCAAACAAAAATTTGGTATACGTTTAGTATCAGAAATTACTTAAACTTTGTGACTGCGTAAACGTCATCATTAATTTGAAAATGCTAATTCAGATTTCAAATTAGTTTTATATTATACACTGATACATTGAATTGCAATTTTATGAATTCTTTTTCCTCCATTTTGTGAAGCTCCAATTTGTAATTGACGGAATCGCAATGCAAGAATCTTCTAGACTAGACAACGAAGAGGCGTTAAAGAGTTCTCTTGCAAAGATTCAGGAAGAAATCATTGTGTAAAATGGTAAGTTACTTCCATATATGCGTTGCTATGCACATTTTAATCTCCTGATTTATGATAGGAAGTATCAGTTATATTGAGAATCACCCAGATCCTGAAATGAAGACGGTTTTGCTTAAAGACATACCGAGGCTCCAAAAAAGAATTGAAGATTTGGGAAAGGAAAAAGCAGAAATTCAAGGTATATGCTATACATACGATGATCTTTTGCTTT